>NC_056725.1:182822594-183080094 GCF_019279795.1 Protopterus annectens | reverse complement strand
CACAATTCCACACCTGGCACTCATCACAGCTGTAACAACCAAAACTGAGAAAAACACACTTTATAATAGCAAAGCTTTCGGATAAAATCCTTCCTCAATACTAATACAAACAAATCTAAAAACCAAATGGTTTAAATACAGGTCACTGAAGTCACATGACCAGCAGTCCAAAAATCATGTGACCACAAGTATATAAAACAAAATCATTAAAATTAGAAAAATAAGAAAAATTAGAAAAAACATTAGAAAAAACATAACATTATCGCAACCTAGTATGTTGCAATTTAACAAGAACAGGTTTCAGGGTAATCATATTATTTAAACCTGGAAAATGGTCAGAATTCAACCTAAGAATCCATTCATACTCTTTTAATTCAAGTAAATTACCACTATCACCACCTCTGGCAGAAGGCCATATTACATCAATGACTCTAAAGGAGAATCTATGCTCAATACCTGAATAACTATGTGCTTATACAAGGCATTACTGTCAATGGCCCTTCTACTCTCCGATTTGTGTTCAATGATGCATTCTTTTAGCTTTCTAGTGGTCTTACCCACATAGAATGCAGTACATTTAACACAATTAGCTAAGTATACCACATTAGATGTAACACAAGTGTTAGAAAAATTAAACTGATAAACTTTACCACTAATAGGATGTTTGAACTTATCACTGCAACCAACCACAATATCAGAACAGTAGGAACAATTCAAACAACCACATGTACCGGGCTTAGTGGTAAAAGTCCTCTCTACAGGCCTGAAGAAATCTTTGTAACATAACATACTCTTCAAGGACTTCATATTTCTATATGAGAAAAAAGGCCTGTCACCAAGAATGTCTTTAATCTCACTAGAGGCCATTAGTACAACCCAATTCCTCTGGATTATTTGTTTTACAAAACAAGTCAAGGTATTATAACTAGTAAGATACCTAGTACATACTTTTGGACATTCTAGGTTAACAGAACCAACAACATCCCCAAGAAAAATCGGCTTCAATATTGTCTTCCTATTAGCTAAAACTTTATTTTTTAAATCTAAAACTAGTTTAGAATCATAACCACTATCCAGAAACTCTTTGGACATCTCATCCAACTGTAAATTAAATGTAGCATCATCAGTATTTAATCTACTAACTCTATTAAACTTTGAAGTCACAATCCCCTTAAAGACATGTGGGGCATGCATGCTGGAATAATTAATGTATCTATCAGAGTTTACCTCCTTTTTGTGAATACTGGTATGGATAGAACCCTCATGTAGTTGTATCTTAACATCCAAGAAATTAATCTCACTATCAGAGGCATCCATCTTAAATTTCAAGAAACTGGTGGTTGCATTTAAATAATGAACAAATTCATTCAACTGTGAAGGGGAACCTTTCCAAACCATAAAACATTCATCAACAAAACATTGATAAAAACATATATTACCTACAAAAGAATTATCCAAATTATAAATATAAGCTTTCTCTCATTGGTATAACACCAAGTTGGCATAAGTGTTAGCCACAGAAGTACCCATGGCTACATCAGTGAGTTGCAAATATAAGCATTCATCAAACAGAAAAATATTGTTCCTCAAAACTACATCGCGAAGAGAACAAATATTCTCAACAGATCTATTCACAAGAGAAGATTGGGAGATCAAAAATTGTCTGATAGACTCAATACCAAAATCATGCGGTATTACAGAATTTATTTAGCTTCTCTGCATATCTAGATAAAGGCATTGTCCCACGTGGCTTGAGAGTTCTCAAAATGCCTTCATATGGGAACGCTTATTCTGAGCTCCTGAAGCGGTGGCAGCAACTCACCATCAAGTTAAGTTTGGATTACATGAGTTTAATGAATGAATTCTTTTCAACTATCGAGAAGGAACTTAAAGATGAGATACTAAATATGGAAAATGAATTAATGGATATGCCTGTGTTTGCGTCAATGGGTGAGTTATATCAACAGCTACTTGACAGAACACAAGCATTGGATGACCGTTTGGAAGTAACGAAGAAGCGTAAGCTCACGCGTGATATCAACGACTTCCAACAGGGTCATATTTTCTCATGGCCGAAAAATGATCAAACTTTTAAACCTAATGCTGCAGTACGTAGTAATAAGAGAAGTTTAGATGTTCTTGATGGCTTTTCTGAAACTACAGTTGATACTGCACAACAACATGAACCGTCTTTGGCAGCTTCATCAAATCATTCACAAGTGAACACGCCTACTTTGGTGACACCTACATTAGCCTCCACGAATGCTTGCTCTCAGTCAGAACTTAGTGACAAGCAAGACGGAGAGGCTAACTCACGTTCCACTGTGGTTAAGAAGGCACAGCAACTTACATTTAATTTCTCTGGCAAACGCTTTCATCTAGAACAGCCGGAGGCTGTAACTGAGCGTTCCTCTCTAAGAAGGAAACCGTTTATGGGACAAACAGTTATCCCAGGCAAACGTAAGAATGAGAGCCCTTTAGGGCAGGGCAAAGTAAGTCGCAAATGACTAAAGGCATCCTCAACCTGTCAACTTTTAACTTGAACTCTGCTCATTGTTCAGTACTATGTAAAGGGCTTAATTTCATTCCTACAGCGAAGGGTGATCTAGTGACTGCGCTTACAGACCTTAAGATTTTCATTAGAAATGTAAATTTAAAAGTTTTGTTTGGTAACTCTGTCGTTAATGGAGTTTCATGTAAACGGCATAGTACCTTTATACCTTCTAGTATGCCTGTGGTTACAGCATTTCATGACTTGTGTGAGAGGGAATTAAGAATGTTGTATTCTGACTGCAATATTTTGAGATTTTCTCGCTTTAATTTAACATTTGATGAGTATCAAGCGCTTAAAAGTTTACAGGCGAGCAATGATTTAGTGATTAAACAAGCCGATAAAGGTGGGGCTGTAGTCCTTATGGATCGGCCTAAGTATATATCTTTAGTCTCTGTTCTACTGAATGATGTTGAGGCTTTTAAACGTATTACATCAATAGATGTTAAAAGATGTATTAGTTATGTCAATATGGTGATCTATGATTTGCAAATTAGTGGTGATATTACTCTGGATTTATTTCATTTTTTTACTGTTTCTTGTCCAATTATCCCTTGTCTCTATGGGCTGCCTAAGATACACAAGTCGGTGACCAACCCCCCCCCCCCCCATGAGACCAATTGTATCAGGAGGGGGGTGGATCACCGAACCTATATCTATATATTTGCAAACACAATTGCAACTATATTTACCTAAATGCACTTCTGTGCTAAGAGATACATCTGATTTCCTTTGTAAATTGCGTGTTTGGTTTAATAGTATTGGTGGTTCCTGTCGACCAAGTGAGTATTTATTCGTAACGCTTGATATAGCATCCCTTTTTACTGTAATACCGCATGATTTTGGTATTGAGTCTATCAGACAATTTTTGATCTCCCAATCTTCTCTTGTGAATAGATCTGTTGAGAATATTTGTTCTCTTCTAGATGTACTTTTGAGGAACAATATTTTTCTGTTTGATGAATGCTTATATTTGCAACTCACTGGTGTAGCCATGGGTACTTCTGTGGCTAACACTTATGCCAACTTGGTGTTATACCAATGGGAGAAAGCTTATATTTATAATTTGGATAATTCTTTTGTAGGTAATATATGTTTTTATCAACGTTTCGTTGATGATTGTTTTATGGTTTGGAAAGGTTCCCCTTCACAGTTGAATGAATTTGTTCATTATTTAAATTCAACCACCAGTTTCTTGAAATTTAAGATGGATGCCTCTGATAGTGAGATTAATTTCTTGGATGTTAAGATACAACTACTTGAGGGTTCTATCCATACCAGTATTCACAAAAAGGAGGTAAACTCTGATAGATACATTAATTATTCCAGCATGCATGCCCCACATGTCTTTAAGGGGATTGTGACTTCACAGTTTAATAGAGTTAGTAGATTAAATATTGATGATGCTACATTTAATTTACAGTTGGATGAGATGTCCAAAGAGTTTCTGGATAGTGGTTATGATTCTAAACTAGTTTTAGATTTAAAAAATAAAGTTTTAGCTAATAGGAAGACAATATTGTAGCCGATTTTTCTTGGGGATGATGTTGGGTCTGTTAACCTAGAATGTTCAAAAGTATGTACTAGGTATCTTACTAGTTATAATACCTTGACTTGTTTTGTAAAACAAATAATCCAGAGGAATTGGGTTGTACTAATGTCCTCTAGTGAGATTAAAGACATTCTTGGTGACAGGCCTTTTTTCTCATATAGAAATATGAAGTCCTTGAAGAGTATGTTATGTTACAAAGATTTCTTCAGGCCTGTAGAGAGGACTTTTACCACTAAGCCCGGTACGTATGGTTGTTTGAATTGTTCCTGCTGTTCTGATATTGTAGTTGGTTGCAGTGATAAGTTCAAACATCCTATTAGTGGTAAAGTTTATCAGTTTAATTTTTCTACCACTTGTATTACATCTAATGTGGTATACTTAGCTAACTGTGTGAAATGTACTGCATTCTATGTGGGTAAGACCACTAGAAAGCTAAAAGAACACATCACTGAACACAAATCGGAGATTAGAAGGGCCATTGACAGTAATGCCTTGTATAAGCACATAGTTGATTCAGGTATTGAGCATAGATTCTCCTTTAGAGTCATTGATGTAATACGGCCTTCTGCCAGAGGTGGTGATAGTGGTAATTTAATTGAATTAAAGGAGTATGAATGGATTCTTAGTTTGAATTCTGACCATTTTCCAGGTTTAAATAATATGATTACCCTGAAACCTGTTCTTGTTAAATTGCAACATACTAGGTTGCGATAATGTTATGTTTTTTCTAATGTTTTTTCAAATTTTTCTTATTTTTCTAATTTTAATGATTTTGTTTTATATACTTGTGGTCATATGATTTTTGGACTGCTGGTCCTGTGACTTCAGTGACCTGTATTTAAACCATTTGGATTTTAGATTTGTTTGTATTAGTATTGAGGAAGGATTTTATCTGAAAGCTTTGCTATTATAAAGTGTGTTTTTCTCAGTTTTGGTTGTTATTCATATTTCCTTGCAACTCATCACAGCTGTACCAGGCATTTGCCATAGTGGACATCCCAAACTGCCATCTTGTGGGAGATGCTGGTTATGCACTGGAACCGTGGATGATAACACCCATCAGAAATGCACACACACCAACTGAGGAACATCATAATGAGGCACATGCACAAACTAGGAACATCGTAGAACATGTGTTTGGGCTGCTCAAGTCATGCTTCCACTGCCTTGACATATCTGGTGGAGCCCTGCAGTACTCTCCAGCCACATGTGCGCATATGTTCATAGTATGTACCATGCTACACAGTATAATTCTGCAGAAACAGCTGTGGCAGGAACATCACAGGGAAGGGTCACAGCCCCCCACCACTGCCAAGGTCTCCACAGGCACAGGGCGACTCGGAAGAGGAATCCCCTGAGCCTGTCCCTGTAGGCAGATGTAGGCATGCCCAGTATGCCCTGCCCTTGGCAAAGAGACAATGCATAGCACATACACTGACACCCTAAGGGCCCAGGGGCTGACACTTCACTGTGACTCACATACACACAGTAAAATGAATGCCAGCCACATCACACTACCTATACCATACCGTGTATAGGCTGTGTACTGAGTGCATCTGACAGAGTCAGCCCTGAAGCACTGTCCTTGCAACTGCTGCTGGCACAAGGTAAGGCACTCTTCTTAACAATAAATGAATGGGGTAGTAGACTGCGGTAGCATATGTATGGTATTGCTGTATGTATGCTTGAGAATGGAGTTGGTTATCGGGTTAGCAGCACACAATGGACAGCCATGTGGAATAACAGGAACTTTCTCCCAAATACTGGTTGCCCCACAATATCTAGTAGGCCCCAAGCCTGCAAAACCACTGCACTATGTGAAGGACTTGCAAACAGCGGGGTCATAGAACAAATGCATGTATGTCAATGCTGGAGTCCCATACATAACCCTAAACCTCTTACAGCAAGGAATTTGTATAAAGCCATAAAGAAATGTGGGACAAAGACCCCAAAACAGGGACAAGTCTTAAATAATGCTCTTAGAAACATAGAAAGTTGATAGAATAATAGACGTTTCAGTAGCATGAATTCTCCAAAGGGCAAGAAGTCTGAAACTCAAACGTCTGTCATTACTTTCTAACTTCAGTCTTAAATGATTTCACTATTATTTGCCACACAACCACAGGTGTTATGGAAAATGGGCCCAAAATATGAGCCAAACATCTGGACAGTCTGTGAAGATGTGTACAGTTGAGAGGTATCACCCTCCCAACACAACCATGTTCACATAGAACTAAAGTAACATGTATGTTTGTAAGGTAATAGCAGCAGACCACACATTCCCAGGGCAGTCACAATCAACTTAATAACTTATTCCATTTATGAATATGCAGGGGTCAATGTGCTATGTATATTTGTGGTTAATAGTGTCAGGAAGTAGATAGCATTTACTGGTGGCTGTTGTGGCTTAGTGGTCTAAGTAAAGTACTGTGTTTGTCAGGCTCCATGGTTTGCAACTGGCCATGCCAACTATTTTGCATGTCAACTACACCAATGGTAAGAGTTGTACACACTCTCCAAAAGTCAGTATTTGTTACTGCAGGAAAACTGTACAATAGAGGGACGGGGGGGACACATATGGACAGTACACAGCTATGAGTAACCTACACAGTGCCTAGTAGAACAGCAGGTTGTGACAGGTCAGTCTAGTGCCAGGATATAAAGGCTGCCACATTACTGTGTCAGTACTGGCAACAAGTCAGTGGGCACCATCCATACCCCTGGAATGACAGGGTGTCACAAAATGTCCACATGTATGCCCCATATAGCTGTTCTGCTTGTCATAACATTGCATTTTCCTGGCAAGTGATTTGCAAACCAATAAAGGTTGATGTGAAAGCATCAATGACAGACAGTTGAGATGCAAATGTAATACCCATAAGTAAATGCAAGTTAATACAAAACTGTTCTAGCAACTGTCTATGTTTGGAAGAACAATATTAACAGCCTGCCCCCATGTCTGGGCCTCTGTCTGACTGTTATATATGGACCTGTGCAGATGTCTGTCTGTAAGAGTTTGAGAGCTATGGCCAACATGTAGCCTTATAATAACAGTGCAACACAAACTGTCTCAGGACCACAGCAGATGTATGGAGCACAATGATGGACAACCTGCTAAATATGTACAGTCAGAAGTGTGACGTCTGTAAGCCTGTGTGTGATGTTACAACTTCTACCCCACTCACACTATAACTACAAATACATAGCAGTGACTATGGACAAAGGCTCTGACTGGACTAGAAAAAGACAAAGAGACACATATAAGGAGAAAGTGAACCACTGGCCAGAGAAACGTAGAATGTGCACGCTAAAACAATTTCTGCTGTAACATATTTCCCTGCAGTGTATTGAATCAGTAAACAAATATCTGTCACTGCTCCCTCACATTAAGCTATGCAGATCTGCCACTGACATATCAGGAAATCAAGGTGCTATGTAGAATATACCACACATATTATGGAAACCTCTGCTCAGTCCAATGCACTCTGTATCCACCCCAGGATATGACTCAGTTAATAAGGATAGCACACAGCCAGGAGATCCTTCAGCCAGTATATCAGTGAGGTGCTGGAGTGTTTTACACAGGTTCATCAGCCAATCGGCTGTAGTACACAAAATCTTAAACTGGACTACAGATAGCTCTGGACTGGAGTCCCATTGTTACTGTTGAAGGTCATACTGGGCATGGTTCTACACTTAGAGAATTTAGAGAATTACAGCCCATGTCTAAACCCACATCTGTCTATTTAGCTGTGTTGTCCATATATGCCTTTTGCATACACACAGCTATGTACACCTTAACTGTCTCTCACCACCCCCATCAGACAGGTTTACCCTCACCTATCTGTATGTGGCACATATAAGATATATCTGCATCTGATGAGTGTGATATATATATATATATATATATATAAGTAATGTATACAAATATAACAATTATAGACAGGCAAATAGAGAGGGAGAGAGAGAGACAGACAGACAGAGACAGATAGATTGACACTCAGAGAGAGAGAGACAGAGAGAGAGAGAGAGAGAGAGAGAGAGAGAGAGAGAGAGACCCTGAAAGGCATAGAGTGAAGTACTGCTGCAGCCATTTACACACCAATTGTAACCAGAAGCATGTGCCAGTATGAAGGTGAGCTCTACTGTGTAATAGTAGTGAGGTAGGGGTTGTAATCTGACATCACCAACCTTGTGTGTGTGTTTCTGTATCTATTACATTTACAGCAGAATACAAACGCCCAACAGGCCTATTTCTGTGTAATGGTCACCCATTTTATGGGCCTGATACTAGTGTAATCCACAGCAGTAGCCTACCTGTCAGCAGCTACTGATATCATCCACCCTAACAGCAGTGTCAGACACTCTACTTAAATAAGCCTCATGGTGCATGCAATAAGTACATAGCACTATAGTGTAGACAGTTAAATAGGTAGTGGTTCTAATCCCAACAATGGCAAGTCAGTTTGTGTGTGTATTTATGGACATCCCCTTGTGGCTGTCTGTACTTGCTGCTTATGTGTGTGCCTGTTCCACCCAGTTAACCCACTACTGTACTGGGCCTGTACATGTCATTCACCTTAGAAGCACTTTTGGACAGTCCTCAGCTATGTAAGCTCTGTGGCGCATGGGATAATTACATAGCACTATAGTACATACAACTAGATAGGTAGGAGTTCTAATCTCAACACTGGCAACAGTGTGTTTGTAGGTTAAACCATTTTGAGTCCTGTTCCACCCAGTAAACCCCCACTGTCCTGCTTTGCAAGGCCTGCTGATGTCATTCACCTTAGAAGCAGCATTGGACACTCCTCAGATGTATAAGCTCCGTGGTGCATGCGATAAGTACATAGCACTATAGTACATACAGCTAGATAGGTAGGAGTTCTAATCTCAGCACTGGCAACTGTGTGTGTGTGTGTGTGTGTTTGTAGGTTAAACAATTTTGAGTCCTGTTCTGCCCTGTAAACCACCCATTGCCCTACTGTACAGGGCCTGCTGGTGTCACCTACATTAGATACAGCAATGGACATTTTGCAGGCATATAAGCTCCATGGCACATGCAATAAATATGTAGCACTACAGTACAATAAAATAAATAGGTAGGGGTTCTACTCTCAAGTGTGTGTGTGCGTGTGTGTGCGTGTGTGTGTGTGTGTGTGTGTGTGTGTGTGTGTGTGTGTGTGTGCGCGTGTGTGCATGTGTGTGTGTGTGTGTGTGTGTGTGTGTGTGTGTGTGTGTGTGTGTGTGTGTGTGTGTGTGTGTGTGTGTGTGTGTGTGTGTGTGTGTGTGTGAGAGATACAAATTTTAGACCTGCCCCACACTCCTGACACCCCCATTTCATTAATTGACAGGGCCTGTTGACACCCTCATTGCATTAATTGACAGGGCCTGTTGACACCCCCATTGCATTAATTGACAGGGGCTGTTCATCAACCTTAGATGCACTGTTTCACACTCTGCAGGTTATACCTCTCAAATGTATACAGTTTTGCAGCATGTCCAGATGATTGGCTCATATATTTTGTCTGTGTGTCATAAACATATGGCTTCCAGGCCAATCACTGGCAAAGCATTGAGAGCCGAAGTTAGACAATAATGACAGACATCTGAGTGTCAGACTTCATACCCTTCACAAAAGTAATGTTAATATGAAACTGGTCCCACTATTAGTTATCTATGTTTGTAAGAGCAATATGTAAAACCTGTCCCTATTTTTGGGCCTGTATCACCCCATTATTGAAGGTTTTGTCTACATGTCTTGTTCTAACAGGTTGAGATGTATGCCCCTCTCATATCAGCTCCATGGCATATGCATTAAGGACATAGCACTATACTACATACAACTAGATAAGTAGGGGTTGTAATCTCAATATTGGTGACTGTGTGAGTGTGTGTGTATGCATATCCTCTGTAGCAGAGTGGCTGTCTTGACTGTATGTGTGCAATATCTATACCATTTTGTGCCTGTGCCATTCCGTTAACTCTAGAGTAGTAGTGGCAGACACTGCAAAACTGTATAACCTCTGTGGTTCATGCACTATGTATATTGTGCTATTGTACGTATAACTATCCAGGTAGGGAATCTACTATCAACAAGGGTGGAGCATGAGTGTGTGTGTGTGTGTGTGTGTGTGTGTGTGTGTGTGTGTGTGTGTGTGTGTGTGTGTGTGTGTGTGTGTGTGCGTGTGTACATATGCATATCCCCTTGCAGCAGTATGCCTGTGTTATGGCCACAAACATACCTCTCGACCCCTTACAGAAAGATATCTGGAGAAAGCCATACATAAAAGTGGGACAAACCCCACATATTAGGATCAATCTTTAAATATTGATCTGACAAACATGTACAGCAGAAAGCATAACAGGTTGTGCATTTGCATGCATTTTCTGAAGGGTATGAAGTCTGACAGGAAAATATCTGTCAGTATTGCACAATGGCAGTCTTTAATGAATTCACATAACTTTGCTAGAAAACCACAATGTTATGCCAAACTTAAAAAAAATGTGGCAAACAGCAGGACATTCTGAAGACATCTGTAGAGGTGGGGGTTATGGCCACCACCTGTCCCACCCTACAAGTTGCAGTCCATGTGTAGCCAGGTGTGACCTGTGACAACAGCACAAGCAATACAGAGGTCCCCAGAGTGTAGGACAACAACCATCTTCTAAGGTTGTCTACTACCTGCATAAGGCAGTTACTTCACCTCAGAATCGCCTTACTGGTATGAGAAATAGCATAACCTATGGTGATGTGACACAAATAAGCAATCATATTGACAAACAAAGGGAAGTCCTGACTGGTGCACTTCCCATGGTTTATGGTATGTCCTGCCAAGTGTCACAATACTACAAGAAGTGTCCCAGATTCCACATTTGATAAGGTGGCAACCTTACCCTGTGTTGCCTATGTATGTGCAATGTGCAGACATGCATACGCCCTCTGAATAGCTTCTGCTCACAATGACCCACAAGTATGAAGACATGAATGCTAACTGCCACTTCCCACTTATGTAGGCACCACCTAAATCTGTGCCAACTGTGCATAGTGTTCTGTCTGTCATTGACCCACAAACCAATGTTAACACACTGCAATGGGGTCATACAGTGGGTATGGAATGGTGGCCAGGTCCTGGCCTCCACCTGAATGCAGAAAACAGTACTATCATACCATATGGTGAGGACATGGACCCACTATTTCTCACATCAATGACAACCCCATAAACACACAAACTGAGTTGACAGACTTGGCTACTCAGGTTAACACTGTTGCAGTCACCCATGAAGTAGTGGCAGTGGTCAGAAAAGGTTTAGACGTGGTTCACCACATAGGTAAAGTGACTGCATCCAGACAAAAGGTGGACATTACCTCTGTATAGTCCTCAGTCAGTACAACAATACATAAGCAACATGGCCGGTCTGGTATGTACCTATGCAGGCATCTGCACTAAATGGTAAGGCTATGTTAACACCCACAAAATTTATCCATGGCCTTCAATACCTGTGCCATGCAGATAGCTTCGAATTAGTACTGGCCCATTCAGTATCGGACATGTTGTCCACAGGTGGGCTGGGGCATGCCTAGATGGCAATGTTATGCTCAGCCCTTCAACAGCTGCCCCATATATGTCAGTATAACTCTGTGTGCATTAACAGCACGACAGGCTTAAATGTCATAAGACCCAGCAAAATAAACAGCTGGAGAGACAGGTTTGTCTCCCAGAGGCTGCCCTGTGTCAGGAATGCACTCCCCCAAAAATGTCAAGCAGTGTACCATGCAGACCCTCATCAACTGCATCCAGGTTGAGTGGATGTCAAAGAAACATCTGTCCCATGGGTCCAAAGTGTGTCAAGCAATGGCAGGGGCAACAGATGCTAATAGATGATTCTGATGGGGATACAGTACTGGAAAGTCTTGCAAGGGACCCAGGGCCAGTACTGTAGTAATCTCCTCTGTACCTATGAACCAGTGAGCCTACAGAACTCCCAGGTGACCTGCAGCAAGAGTAGCATGCTGTGTCAAGGGGTATGCATGCAAGGTGTGCTGTCTGTTCCCATTGTCCCTCACACACACTGTTCCATGCATACACACCTAGGTAAACATGTACTCATACAGCTGTACCTTGCCGATGAAAAAGTCTCTGTGTTGTCACTCTGCCAGCCTCAGCTCCCATACTGGCAGCAGCCCACCATGACTTAGACACACTGACACCTGGAACGGAAACAGAATAAAGTTTGTGAGACAACAGTCAGTCAGCAGTACTAACAGCAATAAAGGATCATGGCACAAAGGTATGTACACTTTGATGTGCACGCATGGCAATTGCTAGCAGACAGCTCCTTACAGCCCACAACATTATTACACTCCACAATGCCATTACCTGTACTATATTTACCGTGTGCATTTCAGACACATATTAGCATGTTCAAAACACCAACTCCAATGACCACCTCACAATAGACAAAACAAAACACACTGGATCAACACCAAAACTACCAGTTTATTAATTAACAGTGATCTGGTACCTCAGCAATTCGCCTTCAAGAATCACAGTCAAATGATATTCAGCAATTTTTGTATTCAAACAAACAGCAGGCAATCAATGATTGTGACAATAAGATAAAATAACTTAGTATTAACGGCATAGTGTTACCAACCTTACAAAGACAGATACATCACCAGTGTTTGATACCACAGTCTAGTGCCAATATATATAAAAAAATACATATTCATAAATATATATATATATTTAAACATCTCACCTTCTCACTAAACCCTTTACTCATACAATATACAAAAAAAGTTGTTTAAATAAAATCAAGAATGTATTTCCTGATTAAGACCTAAAAGAGATAAAGTCTTATATTTAAAAATCAGCTTTGTCTTCAATTCCAACAATTTAGATATATAATCACCCCCCCCCCCCCAGGTAAGAAAGGCTTAGCTAGTACACAGTAAAAAAGCCCAGAATCATTTGCATCATGTGCATCATTAAAATGCTTAGCTGCAGGACTTAAAGGGTTGTGATTCTTCACATCCCTTATATGTTCAAGAATACAAATCTTTCTTAACACACCGCTTAGCTTGACCCACATACCATTTAGGTCTGGGACAATTGCAACCTAAAATGTACACAACCCCAGTTGAATTACAGTTAAAGAAGTGCTTACAATCAATTTTTTTCCCATTAATAACATGGCCTGACAAATTCCTAACCCTCTGACACACACTACAATGACCACATGGAAACATTCCACACATCAAACCTGCACAACCTAGAGCTGTTTACTGAATTTCCTGTTTGCACTTATTTTTAAAATCGTTTTTTCTCAAAACTTGCATTTTATCTGTCTTTGGCCTAGCACTCTTGTGTGGGGTCATTTACTGCACTGTTATAACTTGTTGATACTTGTTAACCTCTGCTATCTCTGAAAAAACAAAAAAAAAATCTTGCCTTTTTCCCACTTTTCTGAGATTTAAAAAAGTTCAGTTACAGGCTTGCTGTTCTTGAACTGCTTGTAAGTTTCTGTGAGGCCATTTTTTGCTTGGGCTAAAAGGAAAGTCTCTCTGTTGATCAGTGGCAGTGAAAAACATTGAGCAGCCTGCCTGCCCCTGTGGGAGTGGTTACTGACTTGAAACTGTAGTTTTATTGGCCATTCTGGGTCAATTCCAAAACTCCTTCATCTTCCTCTCTTAAAACCCTCTTTTGCGCGGTTTTGCATGTTTTTGAGCATAGCGCAACAGAGGGCAGCGCCGCCTAATTGGGTTTAAACTATTCCTGGCTCCACAAAGTCTGCTCTTCACTTTTTCCCTTAGAACTGCTGTATCTCTCAATTTAAACACCATATTCTCATTCTAAGGCCCTTCACTGGTCCAATTAAGTAATCCTACAAGTTAGCACTATTAAACCATAAGCACTACTTACTCTTATACTCTCTACGATTACCCTGTCCTCTATTGATCCGTCTTAAATTCAGTTTCCCTATTACTCTAGCATGTCCAAAGGTCAGTCAATGGTTTCCTCTCCAGTCCAGCTGGTGAATCAGGGAATTTTGAGGCAATGTTACAACTGTCTCATGTACACAGACAACCCTCTCCTCCACCAAACAGGTTCAAATATATGTGAGAGATGCAACTATTTAGCCAAACTGGAGGCTGAGCTCTCTCATCTCAAAACTGGTGTAACCAGTCAGGAGGAGAAGGTAACCTCACACAACACAATTCCAGTATCACATAGTCCCACCACATCAGCGAACCAAACACATAAATACACAAAAACATACTGAGGCTCTAAATAAAATCTACCTAAGCAACAGAGACCTCCAAAGCAGACATCCAAGCAAACGCTACCTCAAAACAAAACACACACAAAACATAACCCACAAAGTCAGTGTGAAGCAGCCACAGCCCTTAAGGCTGAATAACACACCTGATACTCTTGTTATAGGTGAATCTATTGTCAGACACACTGACGTCCCGCCCACCAGGCTGAATAAAGAGAAGGTCACAGTGAGCTGCCTGTCGGGTGCTAGGATCTGACACATAATGCAAGCACTCAGGTCACTCCAAAGCAAATACAAATATGACTCAGTCATTGTACATGCTGGTGTGAATGACCTGAGACGCACCTCCTGGACTACATGAAAAGAGACATAGAGGAGCTCTCTGATCATGTAGCCCAGGCTGGTATGACCCTGACCTTGAGCAGCATCTTACCCTCACCTAGAATGATGCCACAGTACAAAGACAAAATGATCGATTTTAACAATTGGCTAAAATTTTGGTGTCATTCAAAGGGGATCCAGTGTCTGTCAGCTTGGGATGACATGCTCGACAAGCCACGTTGCTTCATTAGGGACGGCTTGCACCTGTCACCACTGGGCTTTTGGATATTGGCAAAGGCTCTTGCCACCCCCATAGTGCCTTTATTAGGCAAGGCTCAAAAGTCAAACCCACCCCCATAGACAGTACAAGGAACAAGAAACTAAGGGTAATGCTGCTAAACACCAGAAGTCTTAACCTCAAGATGCATGCACTCGAAGCTCTCCTCAGTATGGAGAACATCAATATCTGTGCAGTGACAGAAACCTGGTTCAAGGCTCCAGAGAGCACCCCAGCACTACCAGGCTATACCTCATATCATGCTTTTCGGCCCCAAAACTCGGACCGAACCACAAAAGGAGGGGGAGTTTCCATATTTTCAAGGATATCCACACCTCCAGGTTAGTGGCATTGCAAGTATTGAGACCATCCATGTGCAACTAACAGTGGGCAAGACTGCTTTTCAGTTTATAGCATCCTACAGACCACCCTCTCAAAGTCAGGAATCCCATTGCTTTCCTGAAAACATTGGAGAACATTAAGATCTCTCTGAACACCATTATATTGGGCGACTTCAACTACCCAAACATTGACTGGAAGCACTACTCAAGCCCCAGCACCTTAGCCCAAAGATTCCTGGAAATTATAAACTCAAATGCTATGGAACAACTAGTCACCACTCCCACAAGAGGGGACAACATACTAGACCTGATCATTACCAACATGGGGACTCTATGCTCCACACCAGAAGTATATTCCTCATTGGTAAGATCAGACCATAAATTAATTTCACTGGATGTCCACATCCCGACCCCACCCCCAGCCCAGAAAACCACAGTGAAAAACTTCTCAAAAGCGAACTTCTCACTTCTCAAAACCGAAGTGGAATCCTTCAAGGCCCCAGGGCCATGGATCATGCTATCCCAAACAAAACCAAGACCCAATCATCCAAAGGCAGGCGTCCAGCCAGGTGGACCCCTGCCATAAATAAACTGTACAACAGAAGGAGGAAGCTACTACATGATAGAGCAAAATCCCTAATAGTGAAGGCATCTCTGATCAGTACTAGCAAAAAATTATGATCCCTCATAAAAATCCTCCAAGGCCAGCTTCGAGAGAAAAATTGCACAGGACACCAAAGACAATCATAAGGCTTTTTTCAGTTATGTTATAAACCTGGGATGTAACTCCCAGACTTGTTCTGAGTTGATTCTAAATGGCAAAAAATACACTGAACCCACAGACATCGCCAATATCCTGGCAGACAGGTTCAGTGCAAACTTCCACCCTCCCTCAAAAGAGCAAGTATCTATCCCAGCAGAGGGCTGCCTCCCAAATATCTCAGATGCTCAGGTGAAGGCTGCCCTCTCCAAAGCAAAAAACACTGCTTCCATGGGACCAGATGGCATCCCAGGTTGCGTCCTACATGAACTACAAAAGGAACTAATCCCTCAAATAAAACAGCTATACAATCTCAGCCTCACTACAGGATATGTGCCCACAGAATGGCATACAGCAACAGTGGTCCCACTCCACAAAGGTGGAGCCTCTACGGACCCTGGAAACTATTGCCTCATAAGCCTGACTAGCTTAGTCTGCAAGGCTATGGAGAGTATCATCATGGAGCTCATAAACAAAGACATTGGGGACCTACAGACACTAGATCCTACCCAGTTTGGCTTTGTCAAGGGCAGATCCTGCCTTTTGAACCTAGTTGACTTCTTTGAAACAGTCACCAAAGCCATAGATGAAGGGAAGGTAGTCCACACAGCCTATCTGGACCTTGCAAAGGCATTTGACACAATACCCCACTCGGACATCATAGATAAGCTATCCACCTTAAATATAAACCCCTATGTCACAAGATGGTTCGCAAACTGGCTCAAAGACAGAACCCACAGAGTGAGAGTTGCTGGAGCCATGTCAGACTCGAAACCGGTCACAAGTGGTGTCCCACAGGGTTCTGTCCTGGGTCCACTCTTGTTCGGTATATACTTTTCTGAGGTACAGGCAAATGTGGGAGGACTATGGCTCACCAAGTTCGCAGACGACTGCAAACTGGGCGCCATAATCAACTCTCCAGCTGACACAAACATCCTTCAAAAAGGTCTCACAGAGACAGATAACTGGTGCCAGTGCCATGGTTTAAAGCTAAATGCCAAAAAATGTATAGTCATACCCTTTGGCAAAACAATGTGCCCACAAATTACCACATAGGCGGAAACCCATTAAGTACAGAGAAAGTTATTAGGGACCTGGGGACCCAAGTTGATAGCAATCTCCTTTGAAAACCACATTGCCAAAGTGGTTAGAAATACCTTCTACATAGCCCACCTCATCATGAAGGGTTTCACATCTAGATCAAGAGAGGTAATCGTGTTCTTTATTCATCCCTCTTCAGGCCCATCATAGAATACAATGCCCCTTTTGGGATGTACCTTACCCGACACCTACAGCAATTAGAAAGACCCCGAAAGTATCTCACCAAGAGGATCAAGGGTCTCAAACAGATGCCATATGCTGCTCGGTTAAAAACTCCAGCTCTACTCAGTTGCATACCGCCTACTTCGAGGCGATCTATGCCTGACATACAAAGCTATGTCAAATCCAGAATTAATGGACATGCTCCACATCAGTAAATCTAAATCCATTAGAGCCACACGCTCGAGGGACTTGAACCTCAGCACAGAAATAAATAGAACTTGCTGGAGGGACAGGTTCATAACCCAGAGGCTCCCTTTGCTCTGGAATAGAATTCCAGTTCATGTGAGGCAGAGCACCTCACTGAATCTCTTCAAGAAGAATCTCGATAAGTGGATGGGGGATCGTAGGTTTGTCCCAGGGATTACTCCCGTGTCACTATTAGACAAAGGCACAGTAAACTAAACCTTACAAAGGGCACAGTATACTCAAATCAAGGGGTGGCGTAAGCCATACAGAATCGGGCTAGGCTTATAATTGCCCCAGGGCAGATAGCCTAGTATAAACCTATGAACCTATGAACCTATTAATTCTGGATTCAAAATTATAATTCAAAATCTCTTTCAAATTCTTACCCCTAACAAACTTGGGAAAAAGATAACCAATATTTTCATCCTCAGATGTCGAATACCAAAATCTTTTCACAATAATAACTAAAATATGTGAAAAAAATGAAAACCTAGTGACAAAATAAATCTTCTCACAACTAACCGGAGAATCCAACCTTTCTCCCAGGTTTCTACCCTTGTGTGCCTTTAGTGTAATGCCTTTAAGAACACATTGCTTGGTAACCTGAATTTGTTCCTCCCCATACCCTCTATTTTTCAACCCTATCTCATATTAACATGTCCTTGCATCAATAATATGGATAATAGGGATGTGGCACAGGTATCATCACATGCACAGTGTGAGGTGTGGCGTTGGCAAAGGCCTAGGCTGTGCTATACAGTTGACATTGTGTGTGTGTGTGTGTGTGTGTGTGTGTGTGTGTGTGTGTGTGTGTGTGTGTGTGTGTGTGTGTGTGTGTGTGTGTGTGTGTGTGTGTGTTTGGAGGGGTGCTGGTCAGCTGGGCCATGAAGAGGAACTGTGTGCATCTGTCAGTGACCTGCATGTGACAGTGATGTGTGAGTGTGTGAATGCATACAGTCAGGCCATGTGCTAGTTGGACAGCCATGGAATGTACATGGTAGAGTGTACAGTTCACTGTCTCTGGCCACAAACATGGGAACTGGTTCTGACAGGAGTGGCACTGGCACCACCATGCCCAAGGCCAGATGCAGTATTACATCATGACAATGACCAGTGTCTGCTGGGTCTGTGTCCCTCATGGGAACACCCAGGACCACATGCCCTTGGCCTTCCACATTGTGGTGTGAACAACACCCTCCCTTCATTAGTGCTGATGATATTACAGGGATTCCAGTACCTGTGAGTCTGGGATGATATGGTACACAGACCATGATGCTCTGTGAGAGATGGCCTCCATCTGTCTTCACTGGTCTTCAAACCATATAGTGACTCCATTAGTAACATTGGTGATGTTATCACTACCAACATACAAGTGGCAGTACAGCACACAATGAAGGCCATGCTGCTAAATGCTAAAGGTGTACACATGACTTTGTCCTCATTGAAAGCAGTCCTACCCTGGGAACAGCAGACATCTGTGCACTCACACAGACCATGGTTCAAAGCTGCAGAGAGCACCCCAGCCTTACATGGTTAACCATCCTATCATACATGCAGAAGGCAGTGTAGCTGGTAATGCCATGGGAAATGGGGTTTACGTATATATGAGACACATAGACACCTCCACGCTGTAGGCAGTAAGATGCACAGGGGACACTGCAGGGCCAATCCACCATTGTCAACACAAACCTATGCAAATCACAGCTAGGTACCAGCCACCACATGTGACCAGGAAGCCCATTCTGAATACATGGACCTCATCAACTGTATTAGTAGTCGGGTCTTTACCCAAATCCTGGGTCAGTTGAACGATCCTAACATACATTGTAAGACATACCCATGCCAGCACAAAAATGACCAGGAAGCCATCAACAGTGGATGTACAAACACATTGGTGTGGCCAGGGGCTACACTCACATGAGGTGAAGGTGTATTGCAGTTGACATCACACAATATGGGTTACCACTTCAGAATCCCTACAGTGTCACCCTCCATGGCAAAGCAACCATCATGTAGTCATGTTTGTAGTCACCATCTCCCACAATCCCCAGCTAGCTAGACTCAGCCATACATACACCTCCTACATGGAATACATCCTCCTGGGGGGTTTACACAGCCTCACAGCCCCCAACCATTCATTAAGGACTGGCACAAATATCCACACATACACACAAACACTATACGTGCATTTGTATAGATGTATGTAGTCAGGTATACCCGACAGGCCTACATCCTCTGCTAGGATATGCACACCTGTTTGGTGCACATGTGCAATACATACTGTCCATAACAGGGATGACATACCCCTATCTCAGACAAAGTAGGGGTAGGTGCCCATTCTGGGGCAATGTCTCCTTAGCGTGTACATGAGAATGGGATTGGTCCTGCAAACCTGCACAAAAAACACAGTGCTTACATTGTCTACATTCGCTACAGACAGTCATCTCCCCTACTGCACATATGCCTGCAAAAGCACAGGTAGCAGCTGCACACTTGTGTTGCACAAGGACACCAGCTATACCAGTGCTGTTGGTGTAGCATACTGGATGCCTGACAGAGTTGGTGCAGGCTTCACCCCCTGTGTTCCACATCAGTTTACCAGGATATGCACAATACCTCCCCCATCTCCTATATGTGGGGAACAGGTCACCACTGCCATGTGATAGTCATGGTATACATCTGCAATGGGAGCCTATCACATCACAGGATGCATTCTACCTGACCCCAAGCATAACCTGCAACACCATAAGGAACCATATTGAAAGGAGGACTGAGTATCGCCTTTGTCTCATCCGTTTGATGGATGACCACTGTCACCCTTCTACACTAAGATGGGCATCCCTCACTCAGTCACATGATAGACCCAGCAGCCTAAGTAGGCTATTCTGCAAGGCCATAGCACATTTTCAAGTGAACCCCATTAACAAGGACATGTGCAACCTGGCTACACTCCATTACGCACACTTAGGCTTTGTCAAGGAAGGGTTCATGCCTGCTACAGTCAGGTGAAAGTGTAAAATGCCCACCTTGACCTGGACAAACTATGTGACAGTATAACCCACATAGCCATTATGGATATAGGACTCCAAAGTATGCATCACACCATATATCTTACCATAGGGGTAGCACAGCAGTGGGCTGACATGACCCAACTATTCCACATTGACATCGCACAGCACATGCAGCAGCTGGGGACATCACAGAGATTCCCCACCAGGGAATACCAGGGCATCAAACATCAACCACATACTGATAGGCTATAAGGCTAACCCTTTACCCAGTTTAATATACATAATCAAACAAATGATACATAATCATCATGGGTGACCTCAATGTGGTATGCAAGGCACTCACAAACTCCACATTGCTAGGACTGCTGCATGAGTGCAAGTCATGCTCCACTCTGTTAACACACACACACACACACACACACACACACACACACACACACACACACACACACACACACACACTCAACCTGGTGTGTGACATAAAGTGGGCTTGTTGGCAGTTCAGATGAGTGTCCCACACAATCAGGATGTGGTAAAATGGGCATCCTGTCCACATCAGGCAGAGTCGCTATTTACACATTTGCAGGTGTAGCCTGGATAACTGGATGGTTAACTGCACATACACCCTTGGGATACCACTTGTCTCTGTTGGACAAGGGCATCAGGTGCTGCCTTGCATACACACGGGATAACATCTGGTCTAGGCAAATGGCTGCTCAGGGCCCATAGCCTAGTAACCTTATATGCTACCAGGGCTACCAGATATGGCCTGAGTGCTGTGACAGACTGTGTTGTTATGTGTCCACACCCATCACTGTCATTGACTGCTGGGTGTCCCGTATGGGCAACATTACTGTACCATGTCATCCAGTTTACATCCAACGAATAGGTGAGTGGTACAACAAGTGCATGTGGACATTCCAGCAACATCTGTGCTACACAATAACTGGGGGCAGTGCATATGTGGTGTAGGGTGTCCTCTTCATAGCTGTCTGACATCTGCAGTACCCACATGTTTGCGGAATGTGTACATGTGCCTGATAGATGTAGACCCCCTGCCAGACAAATGTGTATTTCTGGACACCAGTTGGACAATACGTGATGGTTGCCCCCAGAGTTTGGGGAATGTGTCTGACATGGCAGACCCTTGGAAATACAGTAATGTTACATAAATATCTGGTACTGTATGCATTTCCTTACATTGTATGTTCAATATGTATACACTGCTGCTGAGCCACAGCCAGTGTCCCCCCACTACTAGTACCTGTAACCTGTTGTCCTACTGCATGGAGTCACCAGCTATACTAGCCATAGGTGTCAGGCAATCAGATACAGGTGTGGCGTACACAGTGACCTAGCCAGAGTACATCATGAATGGTTAGGGACACATGGGCAATCTTTGAACTAAGCGTGTATGACATTCACAGACTAAGAGGGACTCACTGACAGTACATGATGTCATATGCCGGCTATATCCATGAGTACTTACTGTCAGTATTGTACAGTCATATGTGAGAAGACCATTGCTGGGGTGATTCAAGGACCAGAGCTGTGATTTATTTCACTGCAGACAGAGTCGTAAGGGATAGCCGTAGCTGCTGGACAGCAGACTAACAGCAACATGTCAGTCCAAGCAATGTTGTTGAGACCTACTGTTTAACTTGTTATTTCCCATGACTGCATCCCCCCATCTGCATTCCATTACATGCTTCATTCAATGACAAACCTTGTATACTGCTGTATTCCTTTAAGAGAAGAAATCCAGTTGTAGTATCCTAGAGAATCGCAGTCTGTCTTCATAAATAAAGTATCAGACCTGTTTACCATAGGCAGCAGCTTGCCTTTTGTAGGTAATGCTCATGAACAGGTGATTGCCTGTACACCAATCTGTGACTCCCACTTTGCATCCAGAACAGCTGGGTTGTCTTTCCATCAGTCAATGGCATGACAACATAGTGCTATAATTAAGGCCTTCATGTAGGCTTTGTCCCTTTTCCTGGCCATGAGGAGGACATTATCAAGGTGTGGGAGCTACAGCATCACAGATGGTAGGTAGAAATACTGTCTACTTTTTGGACTGATGTGTTATGGCGACAGTTTTGCATGTGATGTCTGGCCACTGTTAACAGACTTTCAGAGTCTGTAGCAGTGTACTGTTGAACAATGTGTGTTGGGGTCAGTTAAGAGACAGGCAGATGTGAGTGCCATACATCCTTTTTATCTGAATGTGCATGCTGCTACAGTTAATGCTGTTCTATCAGCTGCGTATGTTGTAGGAGGAGACTGTGACACGTCCCTTTCACATGAGCACCCCCCCCCAACTTTTGATGTATGGGTGTC
The DNA here is from genome assembly GCF_019279795.1 of Protopterus annectens. Taxonomy (NCBI): domain Eukaryota; kingdom Metazoa; phylum Chordata; order Ceratodontiformes; family Protopteridae; genus Protopterus; species Protopterus annectens. The sequence goes on along the minus strand of NC_056725.1, from coordinate 183,057,148 downwards.
CTGTGGATACTCTGTTCTAGGTGTTTGGGAGTATGCTAGGTCTGTAGCAGGTAGCTGGACATACTGCTGCATGTGTAGCAGGCCACAGCTGCTGCAATCTGGCCAGGAGTCAGACTAGGGATTGTGAAGACATAGGTTGGCAGCAAGCTGTTACTGTCAGTGAGGGAGTGGTGTCAGCTGTTGTGTCACAGCATGGCCTGGTTGAGGGTACTCATAAAAGTCCAGGTGAAGCATGTTCCTCTGGTACATATGTTAAATAACAGTGCCATTGTGAAATGTGTCCCACCCTGCAGGCCTTTCATGTGCTGCTGTGGTTGGCAGTGAAAGTGGTGGGGGCAACCACTTTTGCTGGACATTGCATGGCTCATTTATTCCTATGTTGTCTTGACATGCATGTAGTTCTGCCATAGACTGGGCTGGGGGCCAGGACTGTGGGCATCCAGATGTGACACATGCTAGGAATGTTACAGATAGATTATATATAATATCTTAATAATAAATGTTGTTGTTGTATCTTTCTGCTTTTCCCAGTTAGGGGTCGCCACAGCGGAACTCCGATCCGCTAATGATTGGCAGTAGATTTTTACGTACCGAGTTGCCAGCCCTGACGCACAGCCTTCAACGAAGGTACGCCCATTCATGCATGTCTCCACACAGAAGACGCTTTAGCTGAGAATCAAACAGGACAACGTTCTACTGTGAGGCGACAACGCTACCGCAGCACCACCACCGCAGTCATCTTAATATTATATAATAATAATAATATATTATATATAGCATAATAATATATCGTATTATATTATGATAATATATATTATATGATATATTACTAATAATATATTATATTATGGCAGATGTATTTGTAAGACATATGTGCGTGCATACAGTGTGTTACACATGATTGGCATGGACATGTGTGTTCAGATGGGTATGACGTGTGACACTGAGCTGTCTGTCATGGTTTGTAACCCCAATCTGCACTGCATTGCCAGTATGTCAGCACACAGAATAGGTTTTATGACAACCCTGCCATAAGTAGGGAGCACAAGTGTGTTCATTCAGCAGCAGTTTGTGCCATTGTCAGCTGTACCTGATATCATAGGCCTCCCATTTATCCAGCAGCATTTATTTCTCTATGTACTCATTTGTTGTCTGTGTCAGAGGCCCAAAAGTACACTGTGATTTGTCCCAGTATATATAGAAGTAGTGTGTCACTGGCAATCAGGATATATTTGTAAAAACACTGCTTGTTCTCAAGAGTTCAGTTGGCCTACTGGTGTAATACACTATGTTGTAGTTGACAAGGTCCTGGGTGCAATACTTGGCAGTGTTTTTTTTCCTTAATGTTACATGACTGTACTGCATGATATATTTACAAAAGCAGTACTAATTCCCTAGAGCTAATTTGGCCTAGTGGTGCATTGCTCTGACTATAGTGCACAGAGTCCTGGGTTTGAGACTTGCCAAGGCTGGTTATTTTGCTGCTGGACAGATCACCGTCTGAATCAGATAAAGTGATTAAAGCAGTTTTAAGCGGTTGTGTGTGATTTTATGCAATGCGATGGCAAGCAGAGCTTAGGTCCGCTTAGCTTTACTCATCCCCACTTAAACCCGAGCTATTTCCAAAAAAAAAAGAAAAGAAAAAAGGAGTGATAGTAAATTGGTGAAATGGGGGCAAGCAGAGGGAAAATCTTTATGAAATGCAGCTAGGAATATGCAGGATGGGTGTAGGAAAAGATCATAGCTCTCCATTTCTTGTGCAGCAACAGCTGTGCATGATGTGGGCAATTTGGAATTTAGAGCCTCACACCTGACAGGGAGGGGTGTGGATGATATATATTTGTTGATTAATTCATGGGGAAATTGATTAACATCAGTGTACATGGATGCAAAATGGAGAGCTATGTATGGGACAAAAAAAATTTATTTTGAGACAGTTGCCCTTTTTTTTAAGGTGAGAATGGGATGTTGTGGAAGGATTGTAAGTACATGTGGGGAGATAAGTTGGGTAGGAGAGGTTGTATTTACAGACAGACAAGACAGCGGATGAGGTGGTGTATGACACATGAGGGGGGTAAACACCTTGGATGGGGAGAGTGGTTGGGAGACAGATGACCAAGTGCCCCAGTTGGAAACAGTGGGACTGAGGTCCCCACCCATGGGCAGTCATCACTGCCCCTTCATGGCCCCAAAGGTGGCTGTTCTGGGGGCTGGGCACCAGGGCCAGCCTACCCCTTGAGGTATGCCTGTCTGCCATCTGTCTGATGCAGGCAGTCATCCCATTCCCAGCGGATGACCCTGCCAACCATATCTCAGAACTGGTGTCAGGTGACAGGATCCCCTCCATGCCTGTGCTTGGGGGGACAGGCCCCATTCCCTGAGGCAGTTCCACCTAAGGGTGGTGCAGGACCAGTGGAGGAGGCAAGTCCAGGTTGGGTCCCTGATGTGTTGGGACCCGATGTCATAGCCAGATGAGGTGGGACAGGTGGATCTGCTGGGATCAGCCTATCCAAACGTGCTATGGTGTTGAGGTTTGTCAAAGTGTATTGGTTACTCATAAACAAAACATTTCAGCATTAGTTATAACAGCATGCATGGGTGTTCCAATTAACCCAGAACAACAGAATTGAATAGACACCAAAACCAGGAAATAAATATACCAAGTATATAGCCACTGAAGGTGTCACCAATCAATCCGGATCCAAATAAATACGAAAGACCAGCTCACAAGTGTTCAGCTCTCAAAAAATATCAGGCCATAAAAACGTCCAAAAGACTTTATTGTACAAGAAACAAAAAAATAAAAAAAAAAAAAAACGCCGACCTAGGTTTCGCTCAAAAAACGAACTTCATCAGAATGCCTAACTAAGGACAAATACATAAACAAACTTATAAAAACATATAAATAAATCAAAATTTAATAAATATAATATATATATTAAAAATAAAAAAGAAAAAAAAAAATATATAAAATATATAATATATAAATATGCAAAAAAAATTACAAAATTAATTTATAAGTATAAAGTAAAATTACAATTAATTTTACTTTGCAGAATATATTTTACCTATTGGTATATTTATGTTAATACTTAACACAACAGGTTTATGTTTGGCAAGTTTACACAATGGGAATTTATATAAGTATTATATTATATAATTATAAATATGTTTTATATTATATCACCATGGATGGTTATTATTGTTTTTAGTGTAATGTTAATTTAATTTCATTTTACCTTTATATTTATATTTATTATTTTATTTCAGTTTGCATAATTATTTACAATTATCATAACATGGACAATGATAGGGGTGAATGTTTGTCATTTTCACAATATGGTATAGTGTGGTGTAACTCACTGTTTAATTTAGCTTAATTTAATTTAATCCAATTCAAATGCATAGTTGTTCAATTTCATTGGATAACAGGTCCAAATATTTAAAGTCTCAGTATGTATTCAGATGTGTTCTGATGAAGTTATTTTTCGAATCGAAACCTAGGTCGACGCTTTTTATTTTATTTATTTTGAGTTTATATTTTTGGAGAGCTGAACACTTGTGAGCTGGTCTTTCGTAGTATTTGCGGTGGATCCGCTTTGATTGGTGACACCTTCAGTGGCTATAAACAGAATTGAATAGAGTTGCATAGCAAACAGAACACATGTATGAATGGAATAACAGTCATTATTGTAACAGAATGCCAGTAATAGTTACAGCAACAGTCCAACAGTGGAATTTCAACAAGGTATGTTAGTATACAACCATTGAAATACATGAACAATAATACAGGTCCCAACATTAGGTTTTGAGAACAACATACCTGTAGTATATGAATAATAATTAGTGATGCAGATGAGGGGTGGGGGAGAGAAAAACATTCCATTAACAAGTGTATAGGCTATATTTTTCACAACGGTACTGCTCAATACTCTACAGGTCTGTTTTTACTTTATATCTACCTGGGCACATACATACCTGTTAAGCTGTTCACCTGGAATGGTATGGGCTAAGCTGTGAGAACTATAGGTACATAACTACTCGTACATGTCAGGGTTACATATATGACTTACAAGGTGGCCCCTGCACTGATGTTGTGTGAGTGTGCTACAGGCGTACTTCAACTGGATTTATATCTGTGTCCAAGTTTATTGGAAACAGTGATCAGTAGTTGTGACAGTGTGACACTTGAGAAATATGTATCAGGAAGAGTGCATGGTGTATATACCTATCCTGCTGTCATTTGTAGGCATGGGGTTTGACTATCAGCACATATTCACAGACACAGCAGGCATACACTACTACATCTGTACACAGTTTATTAGTATACCCTCATACAGCTAATACAAATATTTATTTACCTGTAAGCCCTGTGGAGAAAATGTCTGTTAACACTACATGACTGTTTCTACAAATAGCCAGAATAACTTGTCTCTAACTATAAATGCATCTTAGTACCCGTCCCTGGATTCAAACCATGATCTGTGTGTGCAAAAATGAACAACATATTTATTTCTTATCACACTGAGCCACTGGACCACTGTCAGCTGCTTAACTGATTTGTGACTAAAAATCAATTGGTTACAAAGTCTGACCTGATAATATAAGTAGAGTGTCACAGAAGACTGCAGTGACAGTTGAACATACATGCATGAGATTCATGCATGACAGAGATAGTTGGTGAAATGTGTATTAATACATTGAATTTAGGTCTACACATTTAACCCCATAGTGGATGTGAATTTGTGTGATCTGTACAGACCATAGCAGGGTGCTGGATTGCATACCCAACTCATATATATTTGCACATTGTATATTTGCAGTCTTCATCTATTACAATCTCATACTTGCATGCATCAGTGTACCTACATTCAGGAATATGTATAGCTGAAATGAAAAGGTTAACACAAGACAGTCCTGAAGGGAACACACTATAATACATTACACATTACCATTCAAGGCTCAGATCTTAGTGCAGAACATATATCAAATTGCATTGTATCTTGTTTTACAGCTCCACATCTACACTTTAGCATAACAATTCTTTATCAGTCAAACTTCACTCAATTAATAGTGCCATAGCCATATTTGCTGTGGAACACCTGTACAATTGTATGTCTTCAGCAACAGCCAGAATAAATGCAACAGTTGCTGGAAATAACTTTATTGAGGGTGACATGACACCCTGGCTTATTGCATTCAAAATTTTGAATTTTGATTCAAATTCATTTTCAGTCATGGTGTACTTTATTACAAGATCCTTAATGTTAATACAGTATGCACTTATAGTCATTTCTACACAGTATTACTACAGTATTAGCTTTCTTTCATCAATAGTAGCTTGTCTGATGCCTTCATCTGTATTGCACAGTACCTGGCATTACTTACTTATATCAGTGTGGGTTTAAGAACACATTTATTGCAGTACACTCAGAACACACTGTACCTACTGGCAGTAAACAATGTACTCTTTCTTATATTACAAGACAGATCTGTAGTCATCACACTGTTGGCGCATCCTTGCCAGGCACCTGGCATGGACCTCTGTGTTGCAAGTCCTGTCCTCTGCAGCTGTAGGGGGAAAACAGACCATTATGCATACCTGTCTATCAGATATTCATACTATAATTTGATAAATCACCAGTTGCTATACTTACAAACTTCTGAGGCATTCTAGCCCTGAGCATCTTGGATCCATTGGGCCAAGAATGCCCCCTTCCTCCACTTCAGGTCATCATAATGATGATGCACCTGCTCACCAGTGTGGGGGATTCCAGTGGCATTGATGAGTTCATGTGCCAGATGGTCCTAGGCCTCAGACTTGTATTCAGAGCCCTGGTACTGGCCCTGCAGCAGTCTGTCATCATGGTTCTTAACAAGGAGCCCAGCCATGACCCTGGACTCCAACATGCCCTAGTGCTGCACCCAAAAGCGTGCCCCCTCTCCAACACCTGCCATAGTTCCTGCCTGGGTCAAACTCCAACAAGTTCTGGTTGTATTCTCACCTGTACAACTTAAATAAGGCTACTGTCCTGCATTTTGCTGCCACTGGGCCATTTTTAAAAATGCTAAGCAAAGTTCAGCAGTGTGCAAACCTGCTAAGCTGAGTTGAGCAGTGCTTAAAGTGGCAAATGCTTAGCTGTGCACAACTCTGCTTAGCTCAGCTGAGGACTGCTTGGAATGGGATGGCTTAGCAATGCTCAAACCAGCTAAGCGGAGCAAAGCATTACTCAATATTGCTAAGACAGGTCCTGTTTAGGCATTGCTTAGCTTGGCTTAGCAGTGCTTAGCAAAATTTAGTTAAAGACAAACTTTTACATAATAACACAAATATATATTGATATTAATGACTCATTATTGATACTTTATTGTTATGTGTTTGTACTTTACTTTAATTACACTACCTTGGTGTATGACTGAACTGTATTGGACATTTGTGTGTAACTGGAGCTTTTCACCTCATATCCCCACTGACACTGGCATTCTGGATCAGATGCACTAACCTGGTTGACAAATATCAATAACTGGGTCAATAAAAAATAGAAATATAAATAGAAATGCTTCCCAATGTAAAAGCTGAATGGCCTGTCTTGGTCTTTGAACCATGCACCTACTGCACACAAAGCCATAACTCTAACCATTCAGCTAACTTGGCTGTGAAGATTTCAGCTATACATTTCTATATAGCTTTTAGTTACGTTTAAGCACTGCTGAGCAATGTGCCATGCTGCGCAAACATGCTAAGCTATGCTTAAACTTGAAAAAAAAGAAAAACAACGAAAAAAAAACAAACAAACAAATAAACATAAAAAGAAAAATCACATTAGGCCATGTAATGTCTATACTCTATAAGTGTCCAAGGGCACTTTCTTTAATCTGTAAGTAGAGTATGGCACTTTGATGGTGCAGGGGGTGTGTTACAGACACTCCAACACACCCCTTGTGTGAAATATATAAATAAATATTAAAATAAGTATCCAAGGACACTTTCTTTCATGTTTTAGTACTGCACGTCACTTTCACAGTGCAGGGGGCTTGTTACATATCTGCGAGCACTGTAACACACCCCCAAGCACTGATTCAGTAACCGTGTACACGGCTCACCCTCAGTAGTGCACCTTCCTTAATATGCAGGGTGCGCTGCCGAGGGGGAGCTGCAGACACCATACACTCTATGTAGGAATCACACTATTCCTACATGGAGTTTATTAAATCCAGGGGATTATGTTTCAGTTATTGAACAGAAAACTGTTAATACCTCATTATCAGTCCTAATTACCAAAACCATCCTGGCAGTCATATTATTAATAGTGACCACATTTAAAACAGCTTCACCTGAATTCTTATCAGAAGTTAATGGTTTGTGTAAATTACAACCTGCTTTTATTAATTGCAACTTTGATTACACCATTTTCTTATCATACCTCTTTCAATAAAATGTTCCTTCATATCTTAACACTCTGAGTGAAATAATTGATTATCTGTGATCAGTGAATAATCTAGGCATTCTAATAAACTGTCCATTTAATGTATTTTCTCTCATACACTTACAACTGCAGTACTAAAATTGTTGCGTATATTACTCTGGTAAGCCTTCTTGCACATTTTTATAAAACATCTGTTGCGGTCTGTGTGACGATTGGGGAGAGATGGGCGAAAGCTGCCAGCCTAGTCAAATAGAACTTGATATATAATTCTGGCATTTGTAAATAAATGTAAAATACAGGCATGTTTCTTGAGTGTAAAAGAATACTGTGAAATGTGGAACTGCAAAATATGTGACAACATTGCACTCTACTGGCCCAGTGAAGCATGTTGTGACCCTTTCATATTAGAATTTGGCTCCAGTGCATCTGGATGAAGGTTTCATGCCCATTGTTTTAAGGCTAACATTTATGACTAGAATTTAGATGTAGAATGTGCTTTATTGCTCTAGTTTATGTTAAAATATACATGTGAAATGTTTTTTATTGTTGTAAGTTTCTGAGCAGGTGTTATATTGCTAAATAATGCAGTTTGTTTGCCTGGGAAAACCTAAGTGTCAAAAATGATGTAATTTGGGAGGGCCTTAAAGACATGTTTGTTAGAAATATTTAAATACTATTTCTCACAAGAGACTGGGAGCATTTTGACTTTGGACATCTAACTCAGCACTCACCCTAAGCTCACATGTAAGTTTATAGCACTGTGATTTCTTATAGGAATAGTTAAAACTAGTAAAGATTAATTACATATTTTTCTTTGAAATCAGACCTGTCCTACTTTATTATTCTAAGTTTCTGTGTGATCTCTGAACTCTTAGATATCTCTGTGGTGTAGTAATTTTGTCTAGTGTTTTAATTATTTATTATTAAATATTTTAAAACCTTCTACCTGTGGCTGGTTTGTGTAGGGATAAGCTCTAGAGTACATTGCATATTTATAGAGGTTATTGTAATAGGCCACTGTAAAGTAAGCCTTGACTGTTAGTCATACTACCATTGGATAATAATATTGCACAGTAATAATTGGACACCCTTTTAAGGACCTTTTAGTAGCTGATATTATTAGCTGGGTGGTGGCAGAGATTACTACAATATGGTCTGGGTAAAGGGGCACAGCTGGAGAATCTGTGTCAGCCTTTCCCAGGAGTGTCTGTGAAGTTGTATAAATACTTATGTCAAAGTGTGTGTGTTGTGTCAGCTACATGGTAGGGATATGAAGCATTGGTTGGACAGAGAGGGTACTGGAGGTTCTAGCTTGCCCATCTAGGCTGAGACCTGGACCCTATAGTTGTGCCAGTGGGGAGTCTTATTGGGGACCTGGTGAGCAAGGGAGCAACCAGCCCCAGACTGGGGTCTATATTAGATAAACAAAAGTTTATCTTACCGAACGCTGACATTATCAAAAATCCTGGAACTCAAAACTGCAATTGTGAGGGGCTGCACCCCACACCCCCTGCTAAATATATATCCCAATTCTGAGATCGCATTACAGTGAGGAAAGGGCAAATATTCTCATCTTCACTGTACTGCGATCTCACAATTCCGGTTTCAGGTTCCAGGATTTTTGCTCATGTTAGCGTTCGGTAAGATAAACTTTTGTTTATCTAATATAGACCCCCCCAGACTGACTGTGATCTATGTGTGCACTTAAGGGAAATTGTAATTTACTGTGTGTATTAGTTATCCTTTCCTCTCTTCTAGGAGATGACCTCCCTGGTGTTAGTGGTGAGAACTGAGGCTCCTTGATTGCTGGGCCAGGGCGCGGTTGTCACAGTCTGTATTATTATTAACTTCAGCATTCAAAAACTGAATATTTTCTTTGAGGTATTAGCAGAAAACAGCAAAAATACTGTTGTGTTTGTCATATCACATTATCTAAAAATTACACATTGCCTTTCCATATTAAAAAGACATCCATTGTTAAAATGTATATAAAACTCAGAACAAGTAGAAACCATCAAATCTACCACATACAATTTATCCTATCTGGCCGTTACAACATTACCAAAACAAATAGCCACAGTGGCAATCACTGCATTGCACAAATATTTTTGCACTGCAAACTATACTCTCTTTGGCCATATAAACTGAACCAAGCCTAATGTCTACCTAAAAGTCTTAGTTAGCAACTACATAATAACTGTCCATTTTCCAGGAATATTCCAGTATTTTAGATTTTTGACTCCCTGGATATCATAAAAAACATGGGATTTAAAAGAATTTGTTATTGGCAAGATCACTTGCTTAGCATGTTTTCTTATGTTTGGTGATTATACTGTTTCTACTTTGTTCTAAATCTGAAGTCCACTAATTTATAGATAATCTAATTTTATTCTAGTCTCACCATGATAGCCAAAAATTGGGGGTCACAATAAAATGTATAATTTCCACAATTTCATAGATGAAAACTGAATTCTAATATTTGATTTTAATAGCATTACTACCATATAGTTCTTTTCAAATGTGACTTAAAATAGTTCTGTAATAGATTAATATGGGGACTTTTAGACAATTTTGGAGACACCATCAATTAATTTAATCATTTCAACTGACCAATGTATATTTTATCTTTAATATTTAAGTCACAAAAAGAGAATGAAGATATTTAGTTAGATGATTGGATTAGTAAAGTTTTATAACAATCTTTTTATAATTGCCAGTACAGTGGCATAAAGGGATAATGCCCTGACTTCAGCCATTGTGACCTAGATTCAACTAACAGGACTGGGCATCTGAAGCACTGCTATGAAGGAATGGTCATGACCATCATTGGGAGGTGCTTACCTAGGTGCTCCTCATGCTAGATCTTTGGTGGAGGCTAGGGACATGAAGGTAGGCATTGTCCTTAGTTTGAAAAGGGTGGTGGACATTGGCTGTATCACAATGACATGGGACAATATGTCAGTACATTCCCATTGCATGCCTACCCATTGGACATAAACAGTCAAGGGTTGTTAGGGCATAAACAGCGAAACAAAGCAAAAAAAAAAAAAACAACTAACAGCAATATAATGTTGCACTTGGATGTCTCCATTTCCTCATCAGCCCCCAGCATGGGTCAGGGAAAGTTGGGTTGAGTTCACAGAGCTAGGTAGATCGGATAGTCAAGGATTGGCAGTTGGTAGTCAGCTGAGGGATGCTAAAAATAAAATTTTAGTCATCCTAGTACAGTTAAGGCACTAATGTGCAATAAACAGTACTGGAATGGTTTGTCTTTTTTCCTGCTGAATTGTGGTTTGAAGAAGATGATTTACTGAAAATGTAATTTACCAACATTTTGCAAATTAGCTTCAGTCCAGTGTTAAAAGCAATCCTGGAGTTGATAAGTTTCAGGAAATGCGGGTGAATTTAATTTGTATAACAGAATTTTTTTGGGGGGTCCTCACTGCCAGTCAGCCAACAGCCCTCCTTGTTAATGATTGCTTCATTCGTTTCTCAAAGAGTTACAGCTGTTCCTGGCATATTTGATGTTCTTCATGTTTCACTGTTGCAGTCATCACACTTGGGTTATCCTGCCAGGGGTAGCCCTCAGTCAGGCTGAATATCAAAGGCTTAGTATTTCTGCATCGGTTGCTGTCACTCCAGAACTGACGTCAGGTCATCAGTGGTATAAAATCAGGCAGCCGAGGCCATTACATCAGTCTTTCTTGCTGAGGAACCCAAAGCAGAAGCAGTTCGCACTAGTGCTGGTTGGCTGCTACCTGAGTTTTCATTTTCAAATTGAAGTTGAAGTCTTCTAAAGCTAAGTATCCCATTGGGGATCCTTTTTTCTTGCTCTAACTGATGTCAGAAAAAGTTAACAATTGTCTTGCCTGTGGAAAGCAAATATCACATTGAGATTTCCATTTTTACTGCGTCACCTGTTTAGGCCCAGACCACGACATCCCTCACTGTTGGTTTTGTGCTTTGTTCAATGCCAGAACTATACATCATTGGGCCATTATTGTAGCTAAATATTTCCACTCTCAATCTCCGTATTCCAAAATGGCTTTGGTAAGCCATCTAACTACTGATCTTCCGAAAAAACATAAGGATAAATACAGAGACAGACTGCACAGGTCCAAAGCTGCAGATGATGCTTCCTTTAAGCTAGTCACCAGTTCGCTGATCCACAGTGAGGCACTTTCCCAGCCCCTGATGCCAGCTTCTGTGGATTCACAGGCTGCTACCAAGACCCATTCAGAGTCTGGCATGCCATGAGACTCTTCTTTGACTAAGTATCCTGCGGATGTCTCTGCATTGGATGGGTCCAGAGCCACTGAGCAGGCACCAGCTTCCGAGGAAGTTCTTTGCACTACCGATACTTGACACAAACCAACAACTTCTTTTGCGTCCACAATTCTTTCTAAAACTGCAGAGTTTCTAAGGTCCAGGGTATGAACTACACCTAAAAAAATGATGACCCAAGCTGAAGCACCTGCTTCCATGCCTCAGTCTTAAATGCTTAAAATGGCAGAAGATCTTATCTTGCTTATTAAGGAAAGCCAGCCTACTTCTTCCAAAAGAAAAAGAGACTTGTCCCCAACAGTTTTATCTGACCAGGAGTCCGATGACTCTGAGGTTTCTGAATATGAAGACATGCAACCCTTGTCTGCTTATGAGGATTCAGATGTAGAGGAATCTATTCCTTCTGCCTCTCTTCCAGAGAATTTTTAATTTGGTGAAACCCTACATACTTTAAGGGAGCATTTCCAATGGAAGTGTCAGGACTATCCTCAGCCCAAAAAGAGACTCAGGGAATTCTTAGATTTACCACAGCACAGACCTTTAGCAATTCTTCCTGTCCTGGATGTTGTGGATGATGTTTTTATGGAATCCAGTTTAACGCCTGACAACCTTCCACCTGCTCCCAGGAAGCCTGACAGGTATTACAGAGTCCCTGACTCTCTCACAAATTTCTTTTCAAGAATCCTACTGCTGAGCCAGAGGTCATCTCCCAAGGACCTAAAGGAATAAAAGCAACCACAGCTAAGAATCCTACCCACTTAGACAGGGATTCCCAAGCTTTAGACAGATGGGGTAAAAAAGTATACACCTCTGCAACACTTGACATTAGAGCACTAAATGATCAGTTCCACATGCTGAAATACCAGCAACATACTATGGAACTCCTTAAACAAAAAAAATCTGCCTTTCTGGCTTATGCAGAAAATAAAGAATTACAGGAGCTTATGCATTCTGCAAGCCAAGTTACTAGACACACCTTGCAATGTGGCTTTAATGCCCTAGAAGCATCCTGCAGTGCAGCAGTCACAGGTTCTGTACTTAGAAGACATGCTTGGCTTAAGGAACAGACCTTGCCAGACCATGTCAAATCAAAACTATTGGATGCACCATTGAACAAAGACAATTTGTTTGGCACCAAGGCAGACGAGATCTTAAAAAAAGATGGAAGAAAAAGCTAAATCTATGCAGACAGTTAAAGACTTCTTGCAGGTCCAGCCTCCGAGGTTCAGTAGGCATTACACATAAACAAAAAAAGCCAGCACCTTGGAAGAATGAAGCATCAAAGTTTATTGGAACCAGACCGGTTTCAGCATAAAGCTTTCATCAGTGGTACATCTCTATAGTAGGTATTACCCCTCCAAGCAATGGTCCTTTCTGGCCCCCTCAAGACCAGCTCAGACAAGACCTAGGGGAAGCAGACCCTCACCCGACAGCAGTCCCAGGGAATGCAGAGATCTAAGCAATGGAGTTCCTCCACTTCAAAACCAGAGAGTTCTAAGCCACCCCTTATGGAAAGAACTCTCAATGACTTTACACCTCCACCCCTTACCTCTGCCCACCTGCTTGTGCCCCTAGGAGGAAAACTCTCCTCCCATGCCAAAAACTGGGCCTCTATCACCAACGAATGATGGGTTCTTAACATAGTCTCCCAGGGATACAACTTTTATTTCCACACTCTACCTACCCCAAAAGGGTTCCCAGATCTTCCTCTAAACCAGTGGGCAGAGGCTCAAAACCAAGCCCATTCCCTGCTCTCCATGAGGGCAATACAGCCTGTTCCTACAGACCAGATAGGCCAAGGTTTCTATTTCAGGCTTTTCCTGGTACCCAGAAAAGAGGGCACCTGGTGCCCAATCCTCGATCTATCAATTCTAAACACCTTCCTGGGGATACCAAAATTCAAAATGCTCACCCTCCAGCAGCTTCTTCCTATGCTATCCAAGGATGCTTGGTTAGCCATCCTAGACTTAAAAGAGGCCTATCAACACATCCCAATCAGGGATTCCTGCAGGAAATATCTACATTTCAGAGCAGGATCTATGCATTTTCAATTCTCTGTGCTTCCCTTTGGCTTATCCACTGCTTCCAGAGTTTTTACAAAATGCCTGGCTCCAGCCATTGCTTTTTGCAGACAAAGGAATATTTAAATTTACCCCTACTTTGATGACTGCCTGATTCAGGCAGACAGTTAGGAAAAGCTGTTATAGCACCTGACCTTTGTAAAGCACCTACTGACCTCCCTGGGGTACACTATAAATAAAAAGGAATCCAAATTAGTACCCACTCAAAAAATTGTATTCCTGGGAGCAAGCCTGGACACAGCTTCCCAGATGGCATTCCTTACTCCAGAAAATCCAGCCTATCTGACAGGCTACTTCTCTCAACTAGCCACCAGAACCCAATTATCCACAAGGAAAACTTTAAAAAATTCAGTTACAGATTTGCTGTTCTGAACTGTTTGTAAGTTTCTTGGAGGCCAGTGCTTGCTTGGGCTAAAGGGAAGTCTCTGTACTCATCAATGGCAGTGGGTAACACTGAACAGCCTGCCTGCCCCTGTAGGAGTGGTTACTGCCTAGAAACTGTAGTTTTATTGGCCATTTTGGGTCAATTCCAAACTCCTTGATCTCTCTCTCTTAAAACCCTGCTGCCTCGAGGTTTTGACATCTTTCCAGGCTTGATAGTTGTTGCTGAAGCACCTACCAAAGGGAGAAAATGCTTTTTCTTCTGATTTTTTGTTTATAATTTCTGCTTTGCCACCTACTTTTTGGCATTTTACGGCTTGCTAAAGTTGATATCTGTATTAGAAACAGTATTTAGAACACATCTAGAGCCTGTTTACTGCATTTCCTGTGTTGCACTTAATTTAAAATCATTTTTTTCTTAAATTTGCATTTTACCTGACTCTGGCCTAGCACTCAAGTGTAGGGTCATTTATTGCACTGTTCTAACTAGTTTGCTACTTGTGTATCTACCTTTAAACTAAAACAAAAAAAAAACAAAAAAAATCTTGCTTTTTTTCCCACTTTCTGAAATTTAAAAAAGTTCAGTTACAGATTTGCTGTTCTGAACTGTTTGTAAGTTTCTTGGAGGCCAGTGCTTGCTTGGGCTAAAGGGAAGTCTCTGTGTTTATCAGTGGCAGTGATTAACACTGAACAGCCTGCCTGCCCCTGTAGCAGTGGTTACTGCCTAGAAATGTTTTGGGTTAATTCCCAGCTCTTTCAAGTTCCCTACCTTAAAACCCCCTTTTTGCACGATTTTGCGCATAGCGCAGCACCAGGCAGTGCCTGTTAAACAGGTTTAAACTATTCCCGGCTCCACAAAGTCTGCTCTTCACTTTTTCCCTTAGAACTGTTCTAAATCTCAAAGTAAGCACTCTATTTTCATTCTAAAGCCCTGCACTTGATCTTATAAGTAATCTTATAAGTAAACACAAACTAAAGCACTACACCCTCTTATACTCCTTATAAGTACTTGGCTCCCTATTGGTCCTTTCTGATCAGTCAAAAAACTGTTCCTTATACTGTTCTGGCATGTCCAATAGTCAATTTCGGGTTTACTCTCCAGTCCAGCTGGTGAATCTGGGTATCTTGAGGCAATGTTACAACTGCCTTATGTACACAGATCACCCTCTCCTCCCATCAAACTCAAATATATGTGAGAGATGCAACTATATAGCCAAACTGGAGGCTGAGCTCTCTCAACCCAGCACTGGCACAGTCAGTCAGGAGGAGAAGGTAACCACACACACCACTATTCCAGTCTCACATAGACCTATCACATCAGCAAACCAAACACATAAACACACAAAAACATACTCGGAGGCTCTAAATAAAAATATGCCAAAGCAGCAGAGACCTCCAAAGCAGACATCCAAGCAACCACTACCCCGTAACAATACCCACGTATCACATATTTCACAAAGTCAGTGTGCCACACAGCTACAGCCCTTAAGGCTAAACAACACACCTAACACACTTGTAATAGCAGACTCTATTGTCAGACACACTGACATCCCTCTCACCAGACTGAACAAGGAAAAGGTCACTGTAAGCTGCCTGTCGGGTGCCAGAATCTGCCACATAACACAAGCACTCAGATCACTCCAAAGCAAGTACAAATATTGTCCATGCTGGTGTGAATGACCTGAGACGTACCTCCCTGGACTACATGAAAAGAGACATGAAAAGAGACATAGAGGAGCTCTCTGATCATGTAGCCCAGACCGGTATGACCCTGACCTTGAGTAGCATCTTTCCCTCACCAAGAATGATGCCACAGTATAAAGACAAAATTATCAATTTTAACAATTGGCTAAAGTATTGCTGTCATTCTAAGGGGATTCAGTGTCTGTCAGCCTGGAATGACATGCTTGACAAGCCACGTTGCTTCACTAGGGACGGCTTGCACCTGTCACCCCTGGGCTTTCGAATACTGGCTAAGGCTCTTGCCACCCCCATAGTGCCTTTTTTAGGCAAGGCTCAAAAAACAAACCCACCTCCATAGACAACACAAGAAAAAAAAACTAAGGATAATGCTGCTCAACACCAGAAGTCTAAACCTCAAGATGCACGCACTCGAGGCTCTCCTAAGTATGGAGAATATCGATATCTGTGCAGTGACAGAGACCTGGTTCAAGGCCCCAGAGAGCACCCCAGCACTACCAGGTTATACCTCATACCATGCTTTTCGGCCTCAAAATGCGGACCGAACCACAAAAGGAGGGGAGTATCCATATTCATCAAAGATACCCATACCTCCAGGTTAGTGGCACTACACGAAGCATCAGAGACCATCCATGTACAGTTAACAGTGGGCAAAACTGTCTTTTAGTTTGTAGCCTGCTACAGACCACCCTCCCAAACTCAGGAACCCCACTCGGCCTTCCTGAGAACACTGGAGAATATGAAGGTCTCTCCAAACACAATAATACTGGGTGACTTCAACTACCCAAACATCGAGTGGGAAATCTACTCAAGCCCCAACACCCTTGCCCAATGGTTCCTCGAATTTATAAACTCAAATGCTATGGAACAACTGGTCACCACTCCCACAAGAGGGGATAACATATTGGACCTGGTCATCACCAACATGGGGACACTATGTTCCACACCAGAGGTATGTCCCTCATTGGTAAGATCAGACCATAAATTAATCTCACTGGACATCCATATCCCATCCCCACCCCCAGCCAAGGAAATCACGGTGAAAAATTTCTCAAAAGCAAATTTCAAATTTCTCAAAACCGAGGTGGAATCCTTCAAAGCCACCAGGCCAGTGGAAAATACTGCCCAAACAGCAGAATCCTTTACAAATGCATTCTATGGACACCTACAGGAATGCATGGATCGTGTTATCCCAAATAAAACCAAGACTCACTCCTCCAAAGGCAGGAGACTAGTCTGGTGGACCCCGACCATAAATAAGCTATACAACAGAAGGAGGAAGCTACTACATGATAGAGCAAAATCCCAAAAAGGGAAGGCATCTCTGATCAGTACTAACAAGAAACGTTGATCCCTCATAAAATTATCTAAGGCCAGCTTAAAAAGAAAATTGCACAAGACACTAAAGATAATCACAAGGCCTTCTTTAGTTATGTCATGGAGCTCATAACAAAGACATTGGGGACCTACAGACACTAGATCCTACCCAGTTCGGCTTTGTCAAGGGCAGATCCTGCCTTTTGAACCTGGTTGACTTCTTCAAAACTGTCACCAAAGCCATAGATGAAGGGAAGGTAGTCCACACAGCCTATCTGGACCTTGCAAAGGCATTTGACACAATACCCCACTCGGGCATCATAGATAAGCTATCCAGCTTAAATATAAACCCCTATATCACAAGATGGGTCGCAAACTGGCTCAAAGACAGAACCCACAGAGTGAGAGTTGCTGGAGCCATGTCAGACTCGAAACCGGTCACAAGTGGCGACCCACAGGGTTCTGTCCTGGGACCACTCTTGTTCAGTATTTACTTTTCCGAGGTACAGGCAAATGTGGGAGGACGACTGCAAACTGGGCGCCATAATCGACTCTCCAGCTGACACAAACATCCTTCAAAAAGGTCTCACAGAGACAGATAACTGGTGCCAGTGCCATGGTTTAAAGCTAAATGCCAAAAATGTATAGTCATACCCTTTGGCAAAAACAATGTGCCCACAAATTGCCACATAGGCGGAAACCCATTATGTACAGAGAAAGTTATTAGGGACCTGGGGACCCAAGTTGATAGCAATCTCTCCTTTGAAAACCACATTGCCAAAGTGGTTAGAAAAACCTTCTACATAGCCCACCTCATCACGAAGGGTTTCACATCTAGATCAAGAGAGGTAATCGTGCCCCTTTATTCATCCCTTATCAGGCCCATCATAGAATACAATGCCCTTTTTGGGATGTACCTTACCCGACACCTGCAGCAATTAGAAAGGCCCCAAAAGTATCTCACCAAGAGGATCAAGAGTCTCAAACAGATGCCATATGCTGCTCGGTTAAAAAAACTCCAGCTCTACATCAGTTGCATACTGCCTACTTCGAGGTGATCTATGCCTGACATACAAAGCTATGTCGAATCCAGAATTGATGGACATGCTCTACCTCAGTAAATCTAAATCCCTTAGAGCCACATGCTGAAGGAACTTGAACCTCAGCACAGAAATAAATAGAACTTGCTGGAGGGACAGGTTCATAACCCAGAGGCTCCCTTCGCTCTGAAATAGAATTCCAGTTCATGTGAGGCAGAGCACCTCACTGAATCTCTTCAAGAAGAATCTCGATAGGTGGATGGGGGATTGTAGATTTGTCCCAGTGATTACTCCCGTGTCACTATTAGACAGAGGCACAGTAAACTAAGCCTTAAAAAGGGCACAGTATACTCAAATCAAGGGCTGGCATAAGCCATACAGAATCGGGCTAGGCTTATAATTGCCCCAGGGCAGATAGCCTCGTATGAACCTATGAACCTATGTCAGGAATCTGGGGGGCAACTCCCAGATATGCTCTGAGTTAGTACAAAATGACAAAAATACACTGATCCCACAGACATTGCCAGCATCCTGGCAGACAGGTTCAGTGCAAACTCACCCCCCCCCTTCCTCCCCAAAAGACCAAATGTCTATCCCAACAGAATGTAGACTCCCTGACATCACAAATGCACAGGTGAGAGCTGCCCTCTCCAAAGCAAAAAACACAGCATCAATGGGACCAGACGGTGTCCCGGGCTGCGTCTTACACAAGCTCCAAGAAGAACTAAACCCTCACATAAAGTCACTGTTCAATCTCAGCCTTGCTACAGGATATGTACCCAAGGAATGGCTTACAGCAACAGTGGTCCCACTCCACAAAGGTGGTAACACAACGGACCTAGGAAACTATTGCCCTATAAGCCTGACTAGTCTGGTCTGCAAAGCTATGGAGCGTATCATCACAGAACTCATAAACAAGGGCATTGGTAACCTCCAGACACTGGATCCCACCCAATTCGGCTTTGTTAAGGGCAGATCTTACC
Source organism: Protopterus annectens (assembly GCF_019279795.1). Taxonomy (NCBI): domain Eukaryota; kingdom Metazoa; phylum Chordata; order Ceratodontiformes; family Protopteridae; genus Protopterus; species Protopterus annectens. The sequence continues at coordinate 183,037,934 of NC_056725.1, read as the reverse complement.
TCTTGAACCTGGTTGACTTCTTTGAAACAGTTACCAAGGCCATAGATGAAGGGAAGGTAGTCCACACAGCCTACCTGGATCTCGCAAAAGCCTTTGACACAATACCCCACTCGGGCATCATAAATAAGCTCACCAGCTTAAATATCAACCCCTATGTCACTAGATGGGTTGCAAACTGGCTCAGGGATAGAACCCACATGGTCAGTATTGCAGGTGCCATGTCATACTCCAAACCAGTTACAAGTGGCATCCCACAAGGCTCAGTCCTGGGACCTCTCTTGTTCGGTATATACTTCTCTGAGGTACAGGCTAATACGGGAGGTCTATGGCTGACCAGATTCGCAGATGACTGCAAGCTGGGAACCATAATCGACTGTCCGGCTGACACAAGCATCCTCCAAAAGGGTCTCACAGAGACAGATAACTGGTGCCAGAGCAATGGCCTTAAGCTAAATGCCAAAAAGTGCATAGTAATCCCCTTTGGGAAAAACAAAGTGCCCACAAATTACCACATAGGTGGTAATCCATTAAGTACGGAAGAAGTAATTAGGGATTTGGGGACCCAAGTAGATAGAAACCTCTCTTTTGATAAGCACGTTGCCAGAGTGGTTAGAAAGACCTTCTATATAGCCCAACCTATTATGAAAGGTTTCACATCTAGAACAAGAGAGGTCATTGTGTCCCTCTACTCATCACTCATCAGGCCCATAATTGAATACAGTGCCCCATTTGGGATCTACCTTACCCGACACCTGCAGCAACTGTAGAGGCCCCCTAAAGTACCTCACCAAGAGGATCAAGGGACTCAAACAGATGCCCTATGCAGTTCAGCTAAAGAAACTCCAGCTCTACTCAGTTGCTTACCACCTACTCAGAGGTGATCTATGCCTGACGTATAAAGCCATGTCCAACCCAGAATTAATGGACATGCTCCACCTCAGGAAATACAAATCCCTTAGAGCTTCACACTCCAGGGACTTAAACCTCAGCACAGAAATAAATAGGACATGCTGGAGGGAGAGATTCATATCCCAGAGACTGCCCTTACCCTGGAACAGAATCCCAGTCCATGTTAGGCAGAGCCCCTCACTGACCCTCTTCAAGAGAAATCTTGACGAGTGGATGGGAGATCATAAGTTCACCCCTGGGATCTCTTCTGTGTCCCTGCTAGACAGGGGCACAGTAAACTAACCTTAAAAGGGCTATCTTCTGTGACCTACTCTACACAGGCACAGTAAACCGATCTAAAAGGGTGGCAAAAGCCAAACACACTCTGGCTAGGCTTGTAAATGCCCCAGGGCAGATAGCCTAGTATAAACCTATGAACCTATGAACCTATGAAAATCCTGCAAGATCTAGGGTTCATGGCATCCTGCATTCTACTCATTCCATATGCCAGATTGCATATGAGGAAAATTCAATGGTACCTAAAAAGCCTTTGGTGTCAACACTCTCAGGACCTGGAAACAATCTTACCTATGATATCCTGTCTAAGGAAAGATTTTCTTTGGTGGGCAGCAGCATACAACCACAACAAGAGTCTTCCCTTCTCACAACCCCACGCTGCCCAGACCCTAACCACAGATGCATCAGATTATGCCTGGGGTGCACACCTGGACAGCAGGTGCATTCAGGGTCATTGGAGCCCAAATCAAATACATCTGCACATCAACCAAAAAGAGATGCTAGCTGTTTAGCACACTTTGACAGCTTTCAGACACCTACTCTCCCAGGGCACCTACTGATCAAAACAGATAACACCACAGTGATGTGGAATATCAACAAGTAGGGACATACTCACTATTATCCCCTCTGCAGGCTCACCATGACCCTTTGGCACATGGCTTCAGCCATGCAAATTCACCTGCAAGCACAATTCCTGCCAGGCTCCCAAAACTCTCTGGCAGACAACTTAAGCAGAAACCTCCTAGACCCACACAAGTGGTGGCTAGACCACAGCACCTTCAACCTTGTAACCCAGAAATGGAGCACCCCGAAGGTGGACCTCTTTGCCTCCCACAACAATCACCAGCTCAGCAAATTCTGCACCAGGAAACCTCACAGCAAGGCCTGGAAAGTGGATGCCCTGTCCTTCCAATGGGTAAACCTCTCAATCTATGCATTTCCAACTCTACCTCTACTTTCAAGGGTACTACCCAAAATAAGGGAGGAAAAACGAAGAGCAATCTTGATTGCCCCAGACTGGCCACACCAGCACTGGTACCCATGCCTGTGCAGTCTGTCACCCCTGCTACCATGGCACCTACATCAGATCCCAACTCTCCTGACCTAGCAGAATAGAGAATTAATGCATCCACAATTGCAGAACCTGAACCTGGCAGCCTGGCTTATTCCCTGACCTCTCCTCCAGTTGGCAGTCTAAGCAAGCAAGTCCTGGATGTTATACATGAGGCCAGATGCCCCAGCACTAGAATATCCTATGCTAACAAGTGGAAAAGGTATTGCACCTGGATCCATGCTAAAGGAGCTGAAATAGCACAGCCCTCCCTACCTCTCATTCTGGATTACCTAGCAGACCTACTACACAGGGGCCTATCCTTCTCTTCTATTAAAATTCATGCCTCTGCCATCTCTGCTCATTACAGCACAGAACCACCTCTCTTTTCACACCCTCTCATCAAACAGTTCCTAAGAGGGGCTAACAATTTAAGGCCACCCAGAAGAGCTCCTACCCCAGCTTGGAACCTTAACGTGTGTTAGAAAAGCTCACACTACCCCCCCCCCCCATTTTGAGCCTGCAGCTTCAGCAGAGTTACAATTCCTCTCTTGGAAAATAGCCTTGCTTCTGGCCATCACTTCAGCTAGAAGAGTTTCAGAGCTGCAAGTACTCATGGCAGTAGGGCCCTTCATCATTTTTCATGCTGACAGGGTCTCCCTCAGGACTAACCCAACTTTCATGCCTAAAGTGGTGTCCAGTGTGGCTTTCAACCAATCTATTCATTTACCCACATTTTCCCTAATCCACAAAACAAGGGGGGAAGGATTCTGCATTCTCTAGATGTGCACAGACAGCTCAGATTCTACCTTAATAGGAATACTGACCAATTTCTAGTCAGTTTTGCAGCAGGGGCAGAGGGCAAGGCCATATCCAAACAAACAATCTCCAAATGGGTAGCACACTGTATCCATTTCTGCTACAAATATCATGGGAAACTGCCCCCAAAGGGGGTCAGGACACATTCCACCAGGGCAACCTCCACCTCTGCAGCTTTTCTCAGAGGGATCCCTACCAGGGACATCCTGGAGGCTGCAACATGGAGCTCTGTTCATACCTTTACCAAGCATTACCGCCTGACCATCTTCTCCAAATCCAGGATAGGCTTTGCAACTGCAGCCTTGCAGGGCATCCTAGCCAGCCCCCAGTCTTCTTGACTGCCTCCACCCTCTTCCTCAGCTTTGGGAATCAACCCAAGTGTGATGACTGCAACAGTGAAATACAAAGAACATAGTACAGTTGTGTACACTTACCATAAATGCAGATGTTCGAGTGCATTCACTGTTGCAGTCCTGGTTTCCCACCCTCCATCCCCCTTCTATCTCTCTCTCTCTCTCTTCCTTATTTGTTACAGGGATTTTTGGTATTTACTTTCTACTGTTGGTGTTATTCCACCATATCCTAGCTCCCTATCTGGGGGGTCCTGACATTTGGGGCAAGAAAAACTGACTAATGGTGTCGGATGCCTGATTTTATACCACTCACGACCTGACATCAGTCCTGGAGTGACAGTAACCAACACAGACGTACTAAGCCTCTGGTATTTGGGCCAACTGAGGGCTACCCCTGGCAGGATAACCCAAGTGTGATGACTGCAACAGTGAATACACTTGAACATCTACATTTATGGTAAGTGTATACAACTGTACTTTCTTTGTAAGGCATGAGATGATTTAAGAGTCTTGTCATTCAAGAAGACATCTGAGCTTTTAGCCTTTATGTTTATGGTCCTTACCCCTTCTGTTAGTGTCTGACATTAGCATTCATGTCACTGTAGAAAACCCTACTGTGCCCTCCCTCAGTGTATGCATGTCATGCCTGTCTTTACAAGGCCAAGCTATTCTCCCCAGCCTGTGGCTGTAACCATTCTTTGCAAGCCCTTGCCTGCATATGATAATTGTCTGACCAGAGACAATACTGTCATCAGCAACTCATTTCCACCATCCCCAAACAGGTTCTTCCAACACCCAAGCTGCTAGTCAGATTCAGATAATTTGCGGCACAGGCAGAGCTTTATCACCCTGTGTCACAGAGATGGGGGCCACAACACCCTGACTTTGGTAAACAAGCAGTCAAAAATATTTCTTTAAAGTGTATTGCTCATGTTCATAAGCATCTTTGTTTTACAATTAATTTATTTTCCTATTGTACTCCTTATGCTAAAGTTCTATCTGATTTTGGAAAAAAAAGATTATAGTCTGCTGTTTAGTTATTTTAGTTTCACTGTTTACTTAGTTTTTATCTGTAATGGCACTGACATGATGATGCGGTAAGTATTAGGCAATGATTTACATACAACTGTGAAACATCATGTGTAAACAAAAACAACCTACCTCTTCAGGAGAGTAGCTTCTTACATGCATTGTGGTTTTACTACTATATCATCAAAGGTTAATTGTGTCTTTTTGTGTCAGGAGGTGTCTGCTTGGTCTTTCTCAGTCAGAAGCACACAAAAGGGCTCAAAGTGTAATTGTTTATTGACCAGAAGGCTCAGTAGTCAGTTTTCTGTTTTTCAGTGCTGGTATAAATTTGACACATTTGCGTGGTTCTGCCCTCATTATCACAAAGCTCAGTAAAGCCTGGCATCCTAACCTGTTTTCCAGAAGTGTTTTATTTGCAACCAGTGCAATCCAGACTAGGCTAAATTTTTTGGATTGATAAATCACACTTGTATAACTTATTTTAAGTAATCACCAGTTTGTACTTGCTTTATTTGTGCATTTCACTGATAGTTTTACAGAAAAGTGCTTTTCCTATCACTGTTGCTGCTGTTACACTGTTTGCCTTAAAAATCACCTTCTGTAAAGGATTTCTAGCTTTTTAAGTTCTTTGTTGTAATTTGGTGGGATTATTTTTACTGTGTTTTTAGATTAGAAGGACTGGAATTATTCATCTTTTGGCAGGAGGTGTTTACCTGGTTGGGAAACACAAACGGCTCAAAGTATAGTTGTTTTATTGGACAGAGGGCTCAGTAAGTCAATTTTATATTTTTGAAGTGCTGGTATAAATTTGGCATGTTTGTATGCAGCTGCTCACTGCACAGCTGTAGTGGGCCATGGCCTATAAAGAAGCAAACACCTGGAAAGCAAATTCCCCCTATAGAACTGCCCACAAAGCCATACTTTCTAAAGCAGTAGTTCGACTTTTTTCGGGTTGGAGTGCCACACAATGGGAACGTCCCCGCTAATGATTGGCAGTAGAGTTTTTTACATGCTGGCTTGCCGGGCCTAACGCTGTAAGTACAAAGCAAAAACTTAGAGCAGCTAGTTTGAGTCAAATGGCAATACCATTAAATTTAGTATTTTATAGCCTAGTCTGCCTTGTTTAAGCACCATTAATAGCCTTCTGTAAGCCCCAGTATGCCAAGCCTTTGTAGCTCACCAACTAAAGGACCAGACAACATGGATATGCAGTTTCCTAACATCTCTGCAGCCAGCTTGGTGGATATCTTCAGACAATGTATCAATTGTTTCATATTTACTGACAATTACTTAATCCTTAAACAGATGCAGTATGCAAGAAGTATACATGCACAATGTCACTGAAGGCTAAACTCTTGCGTTTAAGCACGTCAGTTTATCAAAACCACACTCACAACACCCACCACACATAGCAGACAATGCACTCGCAAACAAATATATGCTGAAGCACTTAAATGCAATCTTCCTAAACAACACATTCTTACTAGACTGCCCATTGTTAAAGTATATCCCCAGTAAAACAAAAAGCACCCAACAAAAACAACACCTAACACCTCACATTTATTTATTTATTGACATTTGATTACTGGGAAAGTCTGATTGGGTAGAAGTCCATTTTCAGTGGAGGCCTGGGTAGAAAAGTTCCAAATTATTACAAAATATTTTAAGAACAATAATTTTACAATCTTCAAAAACAAAACAAAAACATCTGCAGTTTAAATAATTATAACAGATTAGATATATAAAAAAATTGGTTAAGAATTGATACAAGGTATATGACAATCGTTTAATATTTAGAGAAATTTTAGACAGTTTGTAGAGAAATTAAATGTAAATTAGTCTAACATGAATAGGAATTGCAAAATGAAGTGAGGGAAAAACAGGTTTATGGTATAGTTACAGAGAAAGTCAGGGACGAGAATTAGATAGCAGTAAGGAAGTAAATGAAAAGGGAGAGTAAGGAGGTATAAGGAATGAAAAGGTACTTGCTCATGTTTAGCGATAAAGTTTATCCTAGGTTTTAGCAAGAACAGAACCAGATTTTAGCTAGGAAGCCTTTCAGAGTGGTTTTGAAAGGTGAGAGGAAGGGTATAGAGCTGATGGATACAAGTAAGGAGTTCCAGGTCTTACCAACCTTGTACGAGAATAGACAATGCCCACAGATTTGCTAGGTTTGTAGACAGACAGGAGATTTTGGTCACTGAATTGCAATGGCCAACTGGGAACATAGTTGTCTGGAATGTGTTTTAGTGCTGCACAGGCAGACAGATGTTGGATAATTTTATAGATGGTAAGAAGTTGTGTATATATTAGTTGATGTGGCAATTCTAATCAATTAAGGCTTTTTAGTGCAATACAGTGGTGGGCTCTGAAAGGGGTACGTGCTGCAAATTTAGCAACTTTGTTATAGTATTGTTCAAGTTTTAATTTTTGTGCAGCCTGGAAGTTAGTAAAGATGAGAGCACTATATAGGAGAGTGGGGAGGAGATAAGTAGTAGCAAGTGTAGTTTTAGTTGCATCAGTGAGAAAGTTTTTGGCTCTGTAACGCATCCCTAGTTTTTGATGAGTTTTTCTTATGCAATTTTGTGTATGTAGGTCGAATGTAGGAGTATCATCCACTATCACCCCCAATAGTTTGCCATGAGAAGTGTCTTCAATGCTTGTATTATCAAGAAAGAGGACTTTAAATTTTGTTTTTTTCATAAGAGAGGGATTGGGGGAAAAAAGTAGAAGTTTGGTAATATTTTGGGTTGAGCATGTGTTGAGTTACGAAGTCATGTTTCAGTGGCTGTTAAGGTTCCCTGAGTAATTTTTAGGAGGTGTACCATGTTGTGAGATGTACAAATGAGAGTGGACTCATCTGTGTATTGTATTAGGTAGACCTGTTGTGTGGAAGTATTGATGGTGTTGGTGAAAATGTTAAAGAGGAGGGGACCAAGGAGAGGGCCTCGTGGTACACCGGTGGTGAATGGGAGGTAAGGAGAGAGTGTGGAGTGCCATTTGAATGATTGGTACCTGTTGGACAAGTAGCTTTTGAACCACAAAAGGGTGGGCTGAGAGAGACATAGTGAGGACATTTGAAGAAGTTTGCGGTGACAACCTGTGTCAAAGGCTCTCGACAAGTCTAGAAAGAAGGAAGAGGCTAGTTTGCCATTATCTTTAGCTTTAGTGACAGAATCTATATAGATTAGAAGGGCAGTGCTAGTACTATGGGAAGGACGGAAGCCATGTTGTGGGGGATAGAAGTTCTTCCTGCAGGAGATAGTCTAGTAATTGTTTTTGAATACATTTTTCAAGTATTTTGGTGAGGGAAGATAAGATTGCTATAGATCTAAAATTATTAATCTCTGATAAATTTCCTCCTTTGTACAGAAGGATAATGTGTGACTTTTTCCAGAGAGAGGGAATGTGGTATTCCCAGACTGACCCATTTATAAGAATTGAGACAGGATAAGCAATGGTATTGTCTGCTATTTTTAGGTATTCTCTTGGAAGGTCATCAGCTAAAGAAGAGTGTGGTTTATTTTTGTTTAAGAGAAGTTTTATATAGGATATGGGCACAGGTTTACAGGTAAAAGTGGATGTGGTGATATGTGACTGCTGGGCAGGGTTGGGATTAGATGTTGAGGAATCCAGGTCTATATTAGAAGATCGAATGTTTAGGTGATCGAACACCTAAACATCGATCTTCTAATATTGAAAGCAAAAAACGGCGAATGGCCAACAACGCAGGGAAAGATTTCCCTTGGCCGTTCACCGTATTTTGCCATTTCTGTACTGTTGAGCGATCTCGGAGTTGGTATATTTAGTTAGGGGGGGGTGGGGGCACAGCCCCTCACTTAGTTTGGATGTAAAGTTTTTTTTTTTTACTGGCCAACGTGCGTGTTTCCCTGGGGGGTTGATATTCTTAGGTTCAATATTAGAAGATTGATGTTTAGGTGTTCGATCACCTAAACATTCGATCTTCTAATATAAACTTGAGGAATCCTTGGTTAGAGATGCTACACTATCTATAAAATAAGAATTTAACTACATTGCAATTTCAAGTGGTGAGTTATCGGGAGAGGGGTTTGGGTTGAATTTTTGGCTGAGATGCAACATTTCTCTAATGGATGTCCAAAATATTTTAGGGTCGCATTTAATATAATTCTGAAAGTTATTATAGTATAGTTTTTTGTTTACATGTATTTGCTTTTACTATGACTGTGAAGCTCACTAAAGTTTTCAAGATGTTGAGGTGTTTTGTATTTCTGCTATTCTTTCCATGCTTTTTCTCTATCCTGCATTTGCATTCTACTCTTTTGGGTTAGCCATATTGCATTATTTGTTTTCAGTCTCTCTTCCTTCTAGGAGCTGCAAGGCTATTTAGGATATTTAGAAAAGTTGTACTGAATTCAATTACAGCATCATCTAAGCAGAGGCGTTTTAGGAAATTCCAGTTAATAGATAATAGTGTAGTAATGAACATTTCTGGGTTAAACTTGGAAAGGTTATATGTTGCTTTATAAATTTGCTATTTAACTGGATGTGTGAGATGTCTAGTTATATAGTATGGGAGACGATCACTGAAAGAGTCTGACAGTGTACCTGTGGTGGACTATTTGCTAGGGTCTGACAGTATGATCCAATCTAATAGAGAATTCAATGTCTTGCTATTATGTGTGGAGTTATTAATTGGTTATGTGAAACCATATAAGTTCATGCAAGATGTAACAGTCACATCACCTAGTAATATTTTTTCTTGTGGAAATGTTATGGATATCAAATGTAGGAAATCTTCCAGTATAACTGTATTATCACCAGAAGGGATATGAAGGACAGTAATACATTTGAGTCGGTTAATTTGATAACTGCATATTTGTTTACAATTATTTATTTTGAGGAAAGCAATAAGAAGCTCTTCTGAACTAAATTTTGGTGTTGGTTGGCTGTAAGGGGAGATGTGGTAAGTACTGGGAAATATTAAAGCAATACCACCACCTTTCCTTTTTATATGGGTATTACGGAATAATATTATAGCCAGAAGAAATGACTTAGGAGTCATTTATAAAGGGTTTAAGCCAAGTTTCAGTTACAGCAAGAACATCAGGCTTATGTTGGGTAATCCAGGCATGTAGTTCATCATGCGTGGAGATTGTAAAGAGGAATTATGGATAGGTGGTTGATACAGAGTTGGAGAGATGTTGTGAGATATTACTGAGTCACAGTAGGATAAAGTATGGCACAGCAGGAGGAGCAGAACAGAGGATAAGCTGAAGAGCAGTATAATTAAGTACAGGAATCTGTATTTTACAGATGACAGGTGGTGGGGAAGTAGCAATGAAGAAGGAAACAAGAAGTTGTAGGACAATAGGAGTTTCAGTAATGGTGGATTATGAAAGCTGGAAGAGGTTAGGTAAGGAGAGAAGTATATTCTATAATAGAAGAGAGGTGGTTTGCCCTGGTATCTTCTCTGGAATGTAAAGAATAAAGGAGTATTAAAGGCCAGAGCACAATAACATAGTCAAAATAAGAAGAAATGGTTTATTTGAGAATAGAAACATATATAATGTGGAATAGATAGGAACTACTAGGAAGGCTTATGATTATAAATAGATATAGTGCAAAGCAGTATGGGAAGGAGAAAGATAGCTGGGAATGGGGCTAGACATTAAATAGAGATAGGGAAGCAGGAAACAAGAAACAGAAGTTTACATATAGATGTAGTAAGGATATTTGGGGAAAGTTTTGGAAGAATATTCACAAGTGAAATGTGTATGTAAGAAGTATAATCTTAGAGACTACCCTCAGTGAAGCCCCAAATACAAATCCCATAAGGTAAAAAAAACACACTTCACAGGATTCTAGTCATAGGGGATTCCATTATAAGACTGGCTGATGCCCTTTTAATCAGGATGAACAAGGGAAAAAATCCTTCTTATTTGCTTGTCTGTAGCCAGGATCCACCAAATTATGCATGCAATTAAGTCATTACACCACTGGTACAGGTATGATTCTGTCATAGTCCCTGTAGATGTAAATGACCTAAGATGTACCTCATTGGACTATATGAACAGAGACATTATGGAATGCTCAGGCAGTGTGTTTCAGGATGGTATGAGCCTAACATTGAGCAGCATATTACCTTCACCAAGGATGATGCCACAACAGATGACTGATTTTAACAATTGGCTGGATTTCTTGTGTCATTCTAAGGGGATTCCATATTTGTCAGCAAAGGAGGACATGGTTAATAGACCATGTTACTTTTCCAGGGCTGATCTTCACCTGTACCATCTGGGTTTTTGAATACTAGCTAAAACTTTATCCACCCCCCATAGATCCTTTTTTAGACAATGCCAAATTAATCAACATAGCAAAATCAACTCAACTAACCTCAAAGTGTTACTGATCTGTGTCAGTATCCTAAACAAAAAATACATTTCCTCCAAACCCTCCTCACACTCGAGAATATATACATCTGTGCAGTTAAGCTAAACGGAGTACCCTAGCAGTGCAAGGTATTCAGTGCCTCGCACACTTTCAGACCAGTAGCCGCATAGATAGGGGCTAAAGGCGGAGGAGTCTTGATACACATCAGTAACAAGTATACATCTAGGTTAGTTTAACAGGATGATGCACTGGAATTTCTCAACATGCAGATTACCATAGATAAAATCCTGTACCATATTGTAGCTAGCTAAAGGTCACCTTCCTTGTCCCAAGAAACTTACAGCATATACTTAGACCCACTGGAGACATTTCCTATCTAACTGAGCACCCTACTCATTGGAGACTTTAATTACATCTCTATAGACTAGGAATCCTACATGGCCTCAAATCTGCAGGTACAGATATTCCTGGACTTCATAAATACAAACACCCTTGACCAGTTAGTGCATAGACCCACTAGAGACTCCAGTACAGTGGATCTCATGCTAACAAATATGGGAGAACACTGCACCCTCCCAAATTCACATCCTCCCTGGTAAGGTCCAAACATAAAGCTGTCTCCAAAATCAACTTGGTAAGCCCAGTAAACCCAGCAACAGTTAGCAACTATTCTGAGGAAAACTGTCTTTTATTAATTTGTAAGCACTTTTATTGAATTATCACAGCAGCCTATGCAGAATTTTTCACAGAAACAAACACTGTACAATAATGTCAATGTCTGCATAGAAGCTGTTGAACCTACCATAAGTAAGCCCCCAAAAAACAAACCACCCTGGTGGCATCCCAAATTAAACAGGATATATAACAAAATCAGAAAGTGTAACTCCCATAACAAGAACTATTTCATCAATTTAAGCAGGCAACTAAGAGGGCTAATTAAGTCCGATAAAGCACATTTCAAGGCTAAGATCAGCTCTCAGAAACCTCAAAGGAAGCACACAGTAGCATGTGCTGAACTGGTGGTTAATGGTGCCACATTCACTGAGCTGGGCGATATAGTAAATCCATTGGCTGACAAGTTCAGTTCCACCTTTACCCCCTACACCCCCAGCCAACCTCCAAGAAAAACCATAACCCCTCCAACTATAAACAGAGAGCATGTCATGGCTACACTTTCCAAGGCCAACAACACAGCCTAAATGGTCCCCAACTACATCCCAAGCTGCCATCTGAAGAGTCTAAAATACAATGTGTCACAATCACTGAAATCACTATTTAACTACAGTCTCAAAACAGGCTTTGTGCCACAAGAATGGAGAACTGCAATGATCATCCCCTTCATTGGGTGGACCATCACCTGAACCCAGAAACTACAGATCCATTAGTCTAACTAGTCTCATTTGCAAAGCCTTTGAAGGCATTATTATGAAATGATCAACAAAGACACTGGAGACCTCCACACAGTGAATCCATCCCACTCTGGTTTTGTCTACTGAACCTAGTGGACTACTTTGAAAATGTCACCAAGGCAATGGATGTGGGTAACACTGTGCGTACTGCCTACCTTGATCTGGCTAAGATATTTGAGGCCATACTCTACTCAGGCATTTTTTACAAACTTACAGAATTAGGCATCAACCCCTATATCATGTCCTGGATAGCCAGCTGGCTCACATAAGACAGAAGGAGGACAATCAGGAGGTTAGAATTGGTGAGACCACCTCCACAAAGAGGCCAGACACCAGTGGAGTCCCTCAGGATCCTGTGCTGGGCCCAATCCTCTTTGGTATATACTTCTTAGGAGTGAATGCAAAGGCCTCTAGCTGAAAAAAATTGCAGATGATTGCAAACTGGGAGTAATCATAGAATTCTCCCAAGATGCAAACATCCTACAGGAAGCTCGAACACAGACAAATGACTGATGCCAAAGCCATGGATTAAAACTTAATACCAAGAAATTCATTATAGTACCTTTGAAGTTGGGCACCCCGGGAAACTGTCATTGATATTGGTATGACATCAGTAAGAGTTGACTCACTCATCAGGGATCTGGGAGCTCATTTAGATAGTAACCTAAACTTTGACCAACATGTGTTCAAAGTAGTAAGAAAATTCTTCCATGTTGCTCAGCTTATAAGTAAGGGTATAACATCTAGGTCCAGGAAAGTCATCATGCCATTGTACTCATTAGACCCACCATAGGGTATAATGCCCCCTTTGGTATGTATATGACCACATGCGTACAGCAACTGTAATGTCCACAAAGGTTCTTCACAAAAAAGAATGCAGTGCATAAACACAATGTCCTATGTGGATCACCTCAAAGCCCTATCTCTCTACTCGGCCTCCCGCAGACTACTGACAGGTGATCTATGCCTGGCTTACAAAGCATACTTGGACCCTGCTTTGATGAATCTTTGCACATCCACAAAACAAACAACATCAGAACTACTAGATCCAAAATTTTGCTTACAACATAAATAGGACATATTAGGGAGACAGTATGTATCTCAGAGGATTCCCATTCTCTGGAATGGACTCTCCATCCCTATGAAACAAACTCCCTCTCTAAACTTCTTTAAGTGTAGTGTGGACCATTGGTGGAAAAATTGGAAATTAACACCTGGTCTGGCACCTATGTCTCTGCTGGGCACAGACTGCAAATAAATCATGTCATAACCAAAAATCACCCCCTCCTGTATAAATGTCTAAAACATAAAACATGTGGGTCACATTTGGGTTGCATGGCCTTGTGGCCATTAGCTTAGTACACACCTAATGAATATTCAAAAATTAGTTCACAACTAATCCTTTCAAGGAAATAAAAAACAACTATTGATGCATTTAGTATGGAGCAATAGCAGTCAGTACATTAACTTATGTAGTGAGCATTGTGAATTCAGTTTTTCATTTTGTTGTGGCAGTGATTTTCATATCTGAGAAAAATGTCATAGATCCTGCCTTATTAACAAAAGAAAATGCAAAAGCAATAGATGAGAATACCCTGGGAAACCACAATCATGATCACAGCAATAGATGAGCCTCACCCTCGGAAACCACAATCAAGATCACAGCAATAGATGAGCATCACCCTGGGAAACCACAATCATGATCACAGCATTAGATGAGCATCACCCTGGGAAACCTCAATCATGATCACAGCAATAGATGAGCCTCACCCTGTCAAACCACAATTATGATCACAGCAATAGATGAGTCTCACCCTCGGAAACCACAATCATGATCACAGCAATAAATGAGCATCACCCTGGGAAACCACAATCATGATTACAGCAATAGATGAACCTCACCCTTGGAAACCACAATCATGATCACAGCAATAGATGAGCATCACCCTGGGAAACCACAATCATGATCACAGCAATGGATGAGCCTCACCCTGGGAAACCACAATCATGATCACAGCAATAGATGAGCGTCACCCTGGGAAACCACAATCATGATCACAGCAATAGATGAACGTCACCCTGGGAAACCACAATCATGATCACAGCAATAGATGAGCCTCACCCTCGGAAACCACAATCATGATCACAGCAATAGATGAGCATCACCCTGGGAAACCACAATCATGATCACAGCAATAGATGAGCCTCACCCTGGGAAACCACAATCATGATCACAGCAATAGATGAGCATCACCCTGGGAAACCACAATCATGATTACAGCAATAGATGAGCCTCACCCTCGGAAACCACAATCATGATCACAGCAATAGATGAGCATCACCCTGGGAAACCACAATCATGATTACAGCAATAGATGAGCCTCACCCTGGGAAACCACAATCATGATCACAGCAATAGATGAGCGTCACCCTGGGAAACCACAATCATGATCACAGCATTCCCACTGCATTCTGATCTTTACACTTTTGACATCAGAAAGTGTATAATTTCAGACAGTAAATAGTAAGGTCATATCCAACTCAAAAAGTTTGTTACTTACAGTTACTTCCAAAAATGATCAATATGTTTTAAATTATATTATGGTCAACAGATGCCAGAATAAAACAACTAAGTGTCATTGTTTTTGTGTAATCTGAAATATAGGTTTAACATAAAAAGTAACCCATCTGAAATCAGTCAAAAATGTTAAGAAAGCCATGTGTTATAATATTTACTTAATAGAAAAAAAGATAAAGTTGATGTACGGTGTATCAAAAAATTTTTTGTTCAGTCTGTCTTTAGTAATATAGCCTTAATAATTGGCAGTACTCATGGTTGTTTTGTGCTTCTTATATCTGCTCTGTTGTCAGAGTGTATCCACCTTTCAGTACAGCACTTTTTCAGCTGATTGTACAACATAGCATTATTCATTACTTCTATGAATCTAGCTAATTTAATATATTATGTCTAATGAAATAATAAGTCATTATACTGGTTCTAAGGATGTAAATGAACACTTTAATCTGCTAGAACTGTGAATGATGTAATATTCTGTGTGCTTGCACACACACACACACACACACACACACACACACACACACACGCACACACGCACACACGAGCACGTGTGCTCACACACATTTACATGCACGCATACAAATGCTTTCACATTACCATATGCTTGTGTTAGTATCTGTAACTTTTCATATGCTGATGATATGATTACTTGGATATCATTTTATTTTATAGTTGCTTCATTGTGATTGATTCTTCCTCTTGATGCTTTTCACTGAAACCATTTATAAAAACAGAGTTAACACTAACGTCTTGATTTTTGTTTTTTTTTAATTGCAGATTAGATCCCTTGAATGTGCAGAAGAACCTAGAAGAAAGTCCTTCTAGATCACAAGAGGAATATTAAGCACTTCATTCTTGCCTTTGGATTGCAGAGTTTTTTGCACTGTGAACTATAGATTAATTATATCAACCTAAGACCAATGTTTATTATAATAAAGAAAGTGCACCTTACTGGCTGCTACTGGTGTATAATGTGAGATACTGGTCGACTGGTTTTATTTGCGGTATTTTGCTCTTTAGCCTTTTTCCAATAGGTAAATTATACAGTATACATGTTATTGTCACTTTTAATTTAGAAAAAAAAATGTCTCTGTTATGTGTGGATTTTTGCTACTTTCCTATTCCTACAGAACATATCTTGGTAATCACTAAGGATAAATTATAGAATTGTATGTTACATTTACTTTTTTGTGGCAGAAGATATTAATAAAATAGCTTTTGGAAGAGAATGACACATCTCTAAGATTTTATTTATATTATCAGTTTTTTGCTGTTAACAGAAAGTGCATGACTAGTCATCAGGGAGAGGTGCACAAGTTTTTCAGAAAGTAGACGTCAGCAGGGAAGGTAGGAGTCAGTATGAACAGGATAGGAGTTTTTTATTAAGTGTAATCTCTCTTAATACTTATGAAAGTCATAAATAGGAGAATCCTAACCGCTCTGCTCAAGAAAGTAACAACAGATGTAAAATAAACCTTAAAAGCAGAGTAGAAAATTAACATTTATTTTATTATAATAATCAACAAAAATGGTCCAAAACCTGGTAACATACTCAGTACTGTCATGTACTTCAAACATGTGAGACTGAAGCAACAGTTATTGTAGAATGTTAAAACAGGAAGTGTTTGAACATCATTCAGCAGGGATTTGTTAGGCATGCTTAGCAGTGTGTTGAAATGTATAATATCAATCATTTGGTGTCGACATTATTCACGTCTATTAGGGCTGTTCGATAAAGGTAAATATATATATGTGTGTGTGTGTATGTGTGTGTGTGTGTGTGTGTGTGTGTATGTGTGTGTGTGTGTGTGTGTGTGTGTGTGTGTGTGTGTGTGTGTGTGTGTGTGTGTGTGTGTATAGCAGTTGGTTGTAGTAGTTCAGCTTAACTTTATGTGTATTTAAAAGGAAAAATAGATTACTATTCACAGTCAACAACAGGTTTATAAGCAACTAAACTCCCAAAAAACATGAATGCCATGCAAAAATATGGAAAGGTGAAGTATTTGTTTGTACTTTTTTATTAAATAATGAACTAATTTGTTTGAGTTAGTGGGCAATTTCCAACAAGAGGTAATGTTGTTATTGAGATTCTATCTCTGTGCTCTATTTGTGTGTTTGATAATATTTCATATTAATAAAGCTCCTGTGGTGGTATGCATGCAGAGGGGTATTTAATTCATACAAAACAGATGGTGTGCTTCCCTCACTATGTCCATATGAACAATGGAGACAGTAACACATCATTATCTTGACTGGATATGTTTACATCCCTGACAGCTGATAAACATACTTACCTGGAAAACTTAACAGAACCTTAGGAGTGAATATTTTTATTCACTAAAATTGTAGCTGTTATATACTGTGCAAAAGAACTTGGCTCATACAGTGATGCTCCTATTTAATACAATTGATTCCTTCCTTTACACCATAACTATTCAGGGAAGCAGAAACAAATGTTCACCACATATCTGTTGTATGTTCCTCACAAAATATGTGGTTTTATTTTAATATTGAGGCCTGTAGTTAGTAGTAATGACAAAGCTGAATTTTAGACTTTATGCCATTAAAAACAAAACCTGTCATGCTAGCAACTTTCTAAGTACATACAACAAATATATAAAATCTATTGCTGGTTGTGAGCCTTTGTCACTGATTCTTAAATTTAATGGTTAAGGGGTTGGATGGGTGTGGGGAGTGCAATGCTTTGCACTCTATGATTCTCACAACAATGAAGTGAAATATATTTCTGCATCCCTGAGTAGTTATGGTGTAAATGAAGGAATCAATCATTGTAAGAGCCATATTCTTTAGGCACATTTCTTGGTTTCCTTCTTTTGTTGACTGTTGTCAGTGTGTTTATTGGCTATGAATTAGCTAGACATCATATAATCTACTAGTTTAATGTCTATATTTTAACTATGAGTGCATTTGTAATTTAGCTTATTTTATGCAGGCATATGGTTGGGAAATGCATTGTGTTGGGCTACAACGGTTTGGTAATTACTGCAGATGAATTAGGCTGTGAAACATTAATGACCTGCTTTCTGTACTGCTGGGACTGATTCCCTCAGGCTTTGTCTTTCTACTGTGTGACCCTGACCAAGTTACTTTACCAGACAGAGCTCTTGGACTACCCCTAAGAAGGGACATTTGTGTTGAGTGGGCTGTCCCACCCTATTTGAAAATGCATTATAAATTTGTCTTTTGAATTCCTGCTCCCTTCACATACCCACTATATGAGTAAGAATCCCAGCATGTGCTGTACATTTATGAATTGCCAGATACATTTTCAATAAATGTGATGTTTAAGGGGAGATACATTTATTGTTGTTCATGCTAAGTCTGTTTAAAATGTGAGAGCTTTTTGTTTAGCAAATGTCTGTCAGTGTAAAAAAATTTGTTCATAAAATTGATCTGATCATTGTAAATGTAAAGAAGAAAACATAAACACTGACAGATTTGAAAAATGTTTATGATTACTGGGGAGAGAAATTCCAAAAATGGGATATTGGTATGGCTGCTATGGGGCAGGGAAGGTCTAGTCCATCACCTTCTTCATTTGACCATAATCTGTGTCTGTCAGCACAATGCATTGAGGAAACCGTGGGCTTCATATGCTCAATGCTTTAATAATAGCAGCAGCTACAGTGGTGGAGCATACTGCAGTTCCCTTGATAAACCGTGGGCTTCATATGCTCAATGCTTTAATGATAGCAGCAGCTACAGTGGTGGAGCATACTGCAGTTCCCTTGATAAACTGAGCTTAGCTAAGTTAGCCAGCCTGTAAATTTTGTCTCCTACATGCCACCTTGCAAGAGTTGTGGATAATCAAAATTCCATCTGGTATAGAAAGAATAAAGGATTTTTGATTTTCTGGTATATCAGTAAGAATTACAATCAGTCAATAATAACATTAGAATTTCTTACTTCTTATTGCTCAGAAAATACATGTTGATACAAACCCGTTGTTCAATTAATTTTTAAGTGAATAAAAGCAATATTAAAAACTGGCCCTGATTTTGATACTTTGCCCTTTGCTCCTCCCTCACATTATTTTTGGGTTTGTCCAGAATTCTTAAGCAAGGAAGTTCAGAGATATACTGCTGCATGTTTGACAGAGTGCTTTGCTAGCTTTCAAAACTGTTAAAACACTGTACTTTTAGATTTCCTTTCTTTTTTATTTATTTTTTTCTGTAACTGGTAGTATATGCTTTACTAGCTTTCAAAACTGTTAAAACACTGTACTCGTAGATTTCCTTTCTTTTTTATTTATTTTTTTCTGTAACTGGTTGTACGTGGAGCAGATAAAGCTTCATGCTCTACAAAGAGTTAGTATCTCATATCATAAGCTTTTATTGTATGTTTTTTTACGTGGATGCCAAAATAATTTGCCCCTCGAGCTTTGTTCTCAAAGTGAATTTCTTCACATCCATGTCTCAGATACATAATAAGCTGTTTATGATCAGAGACCCGATCATAATCCTCCATGTTATTTTACTGATGGCATCTTTTTAATATTGAAGGAGAGTTTTTTTTTTTTTAATTTTTCAAGCAACAGTAAACCATTTCTAGAATTTAGTCACGGAAGTGAGGTTGAGAAGATCATATTTCTTGACATTCTAGTATGTAAAGCAGAGAAGGGCAAAATGTTTCCACTGTTGTCAGCCAGTAAAATTCTTTTAGTAATTCTTACACTAGAACTTTATGCATCACATTTGACTAAAGAATAACATTATTAAGAGACAGTGTACTAGGATGTTTGAGTTAACTACAACAAATGAGAATAAGTGAGAACCCATTACTGGCATCAGAGATTCTTATGTATGAGTACCCACGGAGATGGAAGAGAGGGTGATGCAGGATTGTACAGAAGGAAGCTGTGAAGTCAGCAATATCAGAGAGAGAGAGACTGATAGCACTAACAGAAGTACAACCATGGCTCTAATATACATCAGTAATACTGTGTCTATAAGGAGTATGATATGAAACATCTGGAGAATGTTAAGTGCAAATTAGGGAAAGTATGAAAAAGTTGAGGAAAAAGCATTTTTTTCTCACAAGAGACCCAGAAACATAAAAAAGATTTTTGAATTTAATACATAGTAGGATAAGAAGAAAATCTGTTCCAGAAAAGAGACGTCAAAGTGTTATTCCTGTAATGTATGCAGTACTGTCAGTGATATGCCTATTTTTTATTATGCAAACCATACCTCTCGACTTCTCACAGTGGGAAATCTGGAAAAGCCTTATGTAAAAGTGGGACAAAGGCCCAAAAATAGGGCAATTTTTAAATATTGCTCTTACAAACTTAGAAAGTTGATAGAATAACAGGTTTTGCATTAGCAAGAATTTTCTGAGGGATAAGAAGTCTGAAACTAAAATGTCTGTCATTATTTTCTAACTTCAAACTTTAATGATTTGCCACTAATATGCTAGAAAAAACAATTTTATAAAAAACTGACCAAAAAATCTGAGGCAAAAATCTGGACATTCTGCAAAATGTGTACAGTTGAGAGGTATGGTAAACACAAGTCTCAATTAGAAATCTTCTAGGTTTTGTAGATTTGCATAGGAATGTGTTGTTTATGTGGCGTTCTGTACAACCTAATTCACATTTTAGTTGGCAAAAGCAGAAAGGAAGCTTAGAAACTGTATGAATGAACATAATTCTGATATTCAATACAAGAACGTCATAAATGTTCTTTAGACAAATACAATATAATCTGTGCATATTTTAAAAGATTTGTTTTTATGGTCCTTGACCATGTTCCTCAAGACATCAAGGGTAGGGACAGAAAAAATGGATCATAATATAGGGAATATAAGAGGGAGGTCATCTCAGTAACATACACACCAGTGGGATTGAATTCTAGATTCAATTTTAAATGTATTTGCAATATAAAATATTTTTGAAAGAAAAAACAAAACAATTCTTTTAGCCTTTCATGCAAGACATAAACAAGATATAATATATGTTTTGCTAATTTAGAAAGAAAATATACTTGTGATGGGCTTTTAGTATTTTTAAAATACATGTTAAAATATATTTTAAATGTTTCTGTTTTATTAAGTATTTTTATTTCTTATGACCTCTGTGTCACATGATTATGTCACTGGATTTTTACATCACATTATTCTCATTTGACATTATAAATATCATTGTGGATAGTTAAGCAATAGTCTGATGAAGCCTCTGTGTCAGGTTGTTTTATCTACTGAGTAGTCTTCATTTCTTCACCTCCTTTGTCTTTTTGGATTTTTTATTTATTATTAGGCCAAACTGTGAATATTTTGGCTGCTTTTACAGTTTGTTATATGATTCTATTCTCATAAATCAGACAATCACTTTGTCTACTGCTACATATCAGACTCTACTTTGATGGACCTCCTGCATATCTGCAAAGCAAACAGCACCAGAATGACCCATTCTAAAGACTTAAAACCTTGTCTGTGATATAAATAGGACCTGCTGGAGAGATAAGTATGTATCCCAGAGACTACCCCTTCTCTGGAACTGGCTCTCCATCCATGTGAGGCAGAGTTTCTCCGTAACCCAGTTCAAGTGTAACTTGGACAATTGAATGGGGCTCAGTAAATTTATCCCTGGTTTACCACATGTCTCTAATGATACAGGCAGCCTGTAAAATGGTTCATTTTCTAAGCCCCTGATTGTAAACATTTTATCTCCCAAGCCCCTGCTTACACTTATCAATGGTACAAGAACTTGTCAGAGATTTGGGATGCATGGCTAGGCTTAACAAGGCCCTTAGGGTCATTAGCCTAGTGTGATCAAGTGAATAATTGACTATATGCACTGTAGCCATACATACAAACATGTATATATATATATATATATATATATATATATATATATATATATATATATATATATATACATATAGATGTAGCTATAAGTAAAGATATTTGTACCTGACCCCTGTACTTGCTGGCCATCAGGCCACCATCATTGCTCATTCACTTCTTGACACCAGAGTGACAGCAATCTCTGATGTGTTTGTTGTACAGGCAGTCATGAATGAGTTTCTAATATGGCCTTAATGCCACACATCGGTGGCAGACATGAACACCCATATTACCATGAAGGCATCCTGTAACCTCCTTCTAAGTGTGTGTGTCCTTTCACACATACAGACACACACACACACACACACACACACACACACACACACACACACACACACACACACACACACACACACACACACACACACACACACACACACACACACATTCACCATGAGGGCTACCTTTACTCTATTGAAATTGCCAGTCCTATCTAATTCCAGAACACAGTCACAGTTGTTATGTAATTATGTAAGATTCTATTTGCAATGGAGGAGTCAGTCAGTGGGGAACCACAGTCTCCCTTTCCTGTGCATGTCTTCAAGAATCCCAGATGCTATTTTTAAGCATTTTGTCCAAGTTTTTGCCAACTATCAGGCTTTTTCCCATGCAAATCAACCTGGTCACCCTCCTACTAGAGATATAGCCTTCTGTGGGATTACACCCTCATCTTCATAGGTTCATAGGTTCATAGGTTGGTACTAGGCTATCAGCTCTAGGGCCTATACAAGCCTAGCCATAACAATTCCCTGGCTATTTCTTCCCACACTATTTACTTCCCTGGACCCCTGTCTAGCAGGGCGACCGACGTGATCCCTGGGGTGAATTTCCTTTCTCCCATCCAGTCGTCAAGGTTCCATTTGAAGAGGGCCAAAGAGGCACTCTGCTTCACATGTATGGGCAATCTCTTCCAGAGTCTGGGGAGTCTCTGGGTCAGGAATCTATCCCTCCAGCATGTTTTGTTTATTGTGATGACAAGGTTTAGATCCCTGGAGCGTGTGGCTCTGAGGGATTGGGATTTCTTTAAGTGGAGCATGTTCAACAGCTCTGGGTTTGACATGGCCTTGTATGTTAAGCAGAGATTGCCTCTGAGTAGACGATATGCGACAGAGTATAGCTGGAGTTTTTTAAGGTGGTCAGCGTAGGGCATCTGCTTTAGGCCTGTGATTCTTTTAGTGAGGTATTTCTGCACCTTTCCAGTTGTTGCAGATGTCTTGAGAGGTACATACCAAACAGGGCATTGTATTCTATAATGGGTCTAATGAGGGATGAGTACAGTGGGACAATAACCTCCTTTTTTTCTGGATGAAAAGCCCTTAGTGATGAGTTGTGCCACATAGAAGGATTTCCTGACTGTTGTGATGATGTGGTTATCGAAGTTGAGACCACTATTCACCTGTGTCCCTAAGTATCTTATCACACTTTCGGTGTTTAGTGTACTGCCACCTATATGGTAATTCACGGATACATGTTCTTTTCCCAAAGGGGATAACTATACATTTCTTGGCAGTGAGCTTGAGCCTATGGCTCTGGCACCAAGCATCTGTTTTTGTAAGGCCCTTTTGTAGAGTATCCACATCATTTGGGGATTTAATAATGGCTCCCAGTTTGCAGTCATCTGCGAACTTTGTTAGCCAGAGTCCCTTAGTGTTGGCCTGTACTTCAGAAAAGTAGATCCCAAAAAAGAGCGGTCCCAGAACTGAACCCTGAGGTACTCCACTTGTCACTTGTCTGGAGCTGGATTTGGAGGTGGCTACTTTTACAGTGTGGGTTCTATCAGTAAGCCAGTTAGCAACCCATTGGGTGACGTAGGGATTAATGCCCAGCTTAGTAAGTTTATCTATGATTCCAGAGTGGGGGATGTTGTCAAAGGCCTTGGCAAGTTCTAGATAGACTGTGTGGACCACCTTACCCTTGTTCATGGCTCTGGGGACTGATTCGAAGAAGTCAATTAGGT
The DNA here is from genome assembly GCF_019279795.1 of Protopterus annectens. Lineage (NCBI taxonomy): Eukaryota > Metazoa > Chordata > Ceratodontiformes > Protopteridae > Protopterus > Protopterus annectens. Next base: position 183,014,317 of record NC_056725.1, on the reverse strand, counting down.
TCAGGAGATAAGATTGGCCCTTCACGAACCCAAACTGGGTGGGGTCCAGTGTTTGAAGGTTGCCAATGTCTTTGTTTATAAGTTCCATGATAATATGCTCCATGGCCTTGCAGATAAGGCTTGTCAGACTGATGGAATGGTAGTTTCCGGGATCCAAGGTGGATCCCCCCTTGTGGAGTGGGATAACTGTAGCTCTGCTCCACTCATTGGGCACGAAACCTGAGGTGAGGCTATGAATAAACATGACACTCAGATGAGCTGCCAATTCATATTGTAGTTCAAGTAGTACACAGCCCAGGATGTCATCTGGTCCCATGGATGCTGTATTCTTAGCTTTGGAGAGTGCGTTTTATACCTGTGTGGCCGTTATTACCGGAATTTGGCAATCTTCCAGTATTGAGACGGGCCATTTAGGAGGTGAGAAGGGGGTGAAGTTGGCACTGAATCGATCTGCCAGGATATTGGCAATATCCTTGGGATCAGTATATTTAATGCCATTCTGTTTTAGCTCAGAGCAGATCTGAGCATTGCCATTTAGATTCTTGACATAGTTATAGAATGCCTTGTGGTTGTCTTTGGAATCTTTGGCAATTTTATTTTCGTAACTAGCTTTGGAGGATTTTATGAGGGATCTCAGTTTCTTACTGAGGCTGGTAAGGGAATTTTTTGCATCCTGGGATTTTCCTCTTTTCTGCAACAGTTTCTTCCTTTTGTTGCAAAGTTTGTTTATGACAGGGGACCACCAGATTGGCTTCCTTTTTTTGGATGAGAGCATCTTGGTTCTATTTGGGATGGCACGATTCATGCATGAGTGGATGTGCTCGTACAGTGCCTTAGTGTAGGATTCAGCAGTTAAACTTTTAGTTCCCGTCTGCATGGGTGTCATGAGGTTTGTCACTTCTGACTTGAGTAGCATGAAGTTGGCTTTGGAGAAGTTTTTTTATGGAGGTTTCTTTACTGGGGGGTGGGGGTGGGATGTGGATGTTAAGGGTGATTAGCTTATGGTCAGACTTGACTAATGAGGGGGTGACCATAGGTGTGGAGCATTGATTTCCCATGTTGGTAATGACCAGGTCTAGGATATTGGAGCCCCTGGTGGGACTACGGATTAGTCGATCCAGGGTGTTGGAATTTAAGAATTCCAAGAACCGTTGGGCAAAGGTCTTGGTACATGAGTAGTTTTCCCAGTTAATGGCAGGGTAGTTAAAATCACCAGTATTAGGGTGTTTGGATCTATCTTAATATTTTCCAGTATGTTTAGAAAGGTGTAGTGAGAATCTTGGGATATGGAGGGGGATCTGTTGCAAGCTACAATTTGGATTTCAGTCTTACCTAGTGTTAGTTGCACCTGGAGAATTTCAGACGCATTGTGTTGGGCAACTAGCCTGGTGGTGTGAATATCCTTGGTGAATATTGACACTCCTCCACCTTTAGTGTTTTGGTCCTGGTTTGGTGGCCGAAAAGTGTGGTAAGAGTTATAGCCTGGTATTGCAGGGGTGCTCTCTGGAGCCTTGAACCAGGTCTCAGTTACTGCACAGATATCGATGTTCTCCATTTTTAGGAGTGCCTCGAGAGAGTGCATTTTGAGGTTTAGACTTCTAGCATTGAGTAGCATTACCTTCAGGTTTTGCATGCTTGTACCTGTTATGGTGGTGGTTTTGTCCTGCTTCCCAGGGAGGTCCAGCTTGCTTTCTGGACTCGGGCTTGTGGTGATCTTTCCTTCATGGTGCTTATCCCCCATAATCTTCTCATTACCTAAGGTGCAAGATATGGGTTATTTATAATTTGGCCATAATCTCACCCATGGTGATGACATGCACACCTACATCAGCACATGGACTATATATGCTTCTCTTTTCTATGCATGAGTATTCCTTCACATGAGAGGAGACATGTAACCATTACTATATTGATTATTCCAATATACATAATTATATCGATCCCTTAAAAATAAAAATAAACTTTTCAAAAATAAACCACCATATATAGGCAAACCTAAAATAAAAAATATTGACACCTACTGCTTTGGCATCATGCCTTCAGGGACTCTAAAAACAAGAAACCAACTCACCCTTTAAATTGTATGAAATGTTTAACAATAAATTAATCAACCAATCAATATTTTTCAATTAAACTCATTATTAAGACCAAAAGACTACAAGGTATTAAGTTTCAATATGAATTCAGATTCTTTTCCAAATAAAATATTTTCTATCTTGTCATCACTTCTGTTTTCCCTGTTTACTTATAAAATAATACGGGTTTTCATAATACTAAAATTATCCTGATGTACTCTTACTACAAGTTCTACAGTTATATTCTGAAACTTTCTGTTTTATATCATCAGTATACTCTTAAAATCTCACTTTAAATGTTCTGTTTATTTGACCAGTATAATGTAATCCATGCAAACATTTTATTACATACACTATAATCTTTATCTTACCACTTTAGTGCTCTTTACAGTGAAATTTCATCCTGCTAATATATTCATCATGATTAATTATACAATGCTTCACAATACAGCAGCCACAGAGAAAATCCTCCATGGATTCATATGTTTACTTATATCTTAATTATACAGTTTGAAACTACTGTGCACTAATATATTTCAAGTTGTATAATCCCTTATATGTTATTTTCAAATTCATATCACTCCATCTTATGACAACCCCCAATGATTTTTAGCAAATATTACTAACACTTTAAAAAGCCCACCGTTTGTCTTAACTTATCTTCCCTCTTTCTTTCCTTAAAGTTCCTCCAGGTTGGAATTTAAAATAACTTTCTTACTTTTTCTGCATACTTCAAAATAGACCTTTTAAACTATTTTTTGGAACATAATTCTTATTTAAAAATAAAATAATCATATTTTCTGCTGCTTCACTATAATGTTCCCATTTACTACAGGCTGTTCATGTCCTAATCAATTCCTCTTATGGTCATACCACCAGGGTATGTTCTGGATGGCAACTAGAGACAGCTAAAATGTATTAACCACAGTTTCCTTTTTAAGCAATTTAGCCTGCTTGATTCATTTCTAGGCACATTTTTATTTATGCATTTTTCTTTATTTATCCATTGTTATCTGGGTTAGTTCCACTAGGCCAGTAGCCTCTTTTCTGGAAAGACCTTAGGTGGTGTCCTAATGACTAGGCTAGGGCATTAGGGAACTTCCATACTCTTTTTGAGCAGGTACTCTGGTTGTTGTGGCACTTCCAGCTTCCATTCTGGTCACAGTGGCCACTTGCAGAAGGAAAAAGTGTAGTGGACACAAGTATATCAGAAGAGCTATGTTGTTCAAACATGGAAATTGAAGACATGTATTTAGGGAAGGAGTTTTTGGAGAAAATGGTTAGATCAAAGGTAGTTGGACCTTTGGAAAACAAAGTGGTGAAGGAGGCATGTGAGCTTGTATCAGGTGGCAATGAGTGGGAAGAAATGCATGTTATGAGTAGTCTGAAGGAGAATGTACCTTTGATGTTTCAGGAGTACTTGTCAGAAGGGGAGAGTGAGGCGTAGAAAGGATGTACTATTACAACCATCTAATCAGCAGGTTGTGGGATGCTTATCTGTAGGATTTGTTAAATCAGAGTGAGCCAGAAAGCAAGAAAGTGATTTCATGGGGAGATATTATGGAATGGATTCATGAAGAAGAAGTGGAAGTAATGAGAAGGAGAAATGCAGAAGATGCAAAAGATGTGAACTGAAATGCTTTAAGTGTGAAAAAACAGGTCATGTATGGATGGATTGCAGGAAAAAGACAAAGAAATATGAAGAGAAAGTAGATAGAGTATGATGGTGAATAAAAGATAGAAAAAGGGCAGAAATAGAAAGACTTAGAAAAACAAACAAGAAGAGCAGACTACAATGGATGATAATAATGAAATAGTAGAAGGTGAAGAAGTCAAAGCTAAAAAGATAGAAAAAGATACGCATGAAGTAATGCTAGAAACAAGTGATGAAGAAATTATTTGGACTGTGGTTAAGGGAAGAAAAAAACTACACTGGGAAATGTCTAAAAGATAGGAAGAGAAAATTTAAAGGACTTGGTATGAAAGAAAATAAAAATGGCAAAGGGTAAAGAAAGGGAAAATAAATCAATAAAAGAAGAGCTGAGAATTTTAGCAATAAATGTGAACAGTATAAAGAAAATAAAAAGATTAGGTTTACTAGAATGATGTATGACACCTGATATGGATATTGTTATTATAGAAAATATAATAATTTTAACAGAAAAGGAGAGATTACAAGTAGAAAAGATATGGGGATGCTTGGTAAAGAAACATGCTTAGGTGTAGGAATATTATGTAAAAGTTCAATAGGGATTTTGGAAGCCTGTTTGGTAATATTAGTTAGAGTAATAGTTTTAATGGAAAGAGCAAGTTTATAGAATTATAGGAGTTTGTGCATATGTAATGAAGAAGGAAAGAGTGGGAATGATTAAAAAATCTTAGATTATGTAAGTGTGAATATGAATAAAATATTAGCAGGTAATTTTAACTGTGATTTAATAAAAAGAAAGTAGTGATGTGAAAATGATGTCAGAAATAGTTAAAAGTAGAAAATTATATATAATAGCAACAATAAGAACTCTCTAAAACATCAGTAAAAACAATAAAAGCAATGGAAGGAGATTAGCGTTTTCGGGTTCTATAAACCCTTCTTCAGATCTGTCATACACACACCACAAATTCCATATAAAAAGACTATTGGCCAGTCACCAGTCCAACTCTTAATTAAAGTAAATTGGCAATTCCTTTAGTAAAAATGCCATCTCAGAATGTCAGCCAATCAAAAAGTCCTGCTCAAAAACACCTCCAAGTAAATAAACTATCTCAAGAATAATTTGCGAATTCTATGCCCCTTAAGGATGGGCTTCAGAGGTACATTACTGTTAAGACCTGGTGGTTTATTCGCTTGCCTCTCCACTATTAATTCCATTTCTGCCCATCCATGAAATTTCTCATCTATCACTTTTAAGACCATGCAAGTAAAACGATGCTTCATATTCATCATAACATGTTTTGCCAATGGACTCTATACATCCTTCAAATGTATATCACTTACAAATGCACCCTAAGGACTTTATGGTTTGTGTATGACAGATCTGAAGAAGAGTTCATATTACTCGAAATCGCTAATCTCCTTCTTTTGGTTTAATTACTTTCGCTGAGTTTTTTAGAGAGTTCTTATTGTTGCTATTAAACATTTATCCTTGTACCCACAGCCTGGTGATCGCATAGAGTTTATTTTGGTTGTTTAAAAGTCTTCTAACAGTGTGTTCTTTGGATGCCTACCATGCGTTTTGTTGGATTTACTATATATATATATATATATATATATATATATATATATATATATATATATATATATATATATATATATACATACACAGTGGGTATAAAAAGTGTACACACTCCTGTTAATATACCAGGGATTTTTGATATAAAAAATGAGACCACAATAAATCATTTCAAAACTTGTCCCACCTTTAATGTGACCTTCATTTCAATTCATTGAAAAACAAACAAATCTGCAAATCTGTTAGGGGAAAAAATATAAAAAATAAAAAAGACATACAATAAGCTGGTTGCATAAGTGTGCACACCGTTAAACCCCTACACATATATATATATATATATATATATATATATATATATATATATATATATATATATATATATATATATATATATATATATAGATAGATAGATATATATGGAACAATAAACAGTGGACTTACAAAAAGGAACAATTTGAGAACTAAAATAGATTATTTTATTGTTTCTGAAAGTCTGACAATTATACAAGAAGGTATAAGAGTTATGGGGTTTTCAGATTGTTCGGCAGTATGGCTAGAGATTGAAGAAACAGGGCTACATAAAAATAGGCAAAGTTATTAAAAGAATAAATGAAAAATAGATAAGGAAGGAATACAAAGAGATTGGCAATTATGCAAAGATTGTGGCGAGAATTCAATAAAGCCTACACAGAGTGATTTTCCATGTAGGCATAGTGGCACGACCCAACACGGACACTGGCAGCCAAGTGAACCATCAAACAGGGCAGAGGGGCATTCATGAGTATGCAGACACATAAGTGTTCATGGAATGCAAATCACCTTATAAGCAGGTGAAATCCATGCAAATGAGGGTGATTTGTGATCCAATAAGCTGAACAGTACCTGTGTAGGAGACGTGTTAGTGTCAGAAATATACATAGAAAGTAACCATGTACAGAAATGTAAAAATTAAACCGGGGCTATAAAAGCCCAAAAAGAAGGTTTGATATAGCAATGTAGGGATGGAAATGGACAAAAGTATGTCTAGTGAGTCCCAAAAGCAATGCAAATCATTATATAATATTATTTTTTAATACACATATTACATTTGTGCAACCAACAGCATCCCGCAAACATGCAGTTATGCAAAAAAAATATATATATTAAAATGTTGAAAAACTGAAAAAAAGACATTTGCAAAAATAATGCATTATAGTGCCCTGCATGTAGATTGTACAATGGCAGGTTTCAGTGGTTGCTAAGGAGGCAGGCCCTGGAGTAGTGAAGTATCCAGGAAATATGCAAGGATCTGTATGCAAATGAGCTGGGGTTACTGAATAGCAAAAATGGGCCAGTATGTCCACAGATAGAACCTATCCAGGGCCAAAATTGTGTTTGTGTTAGTAGAACAGGTAGATAACATCAAAAGGAGGTGTGTCATGCTGTGTTTAAGTGGATTGGAGCTCCGTGGTGCCTGTTTGCGCTCAATGAAGCACAACTAAGAAGAGGGGGGTGTCCAGTGCTGCTACACTTTGTTTAGCTAAGGGGCATGTGTTTTAGCTGGTTTAAGCTAGGCTGAGCATGCCTGTGTATGGGGGTTTGTCTAAACTGCTGAGCACTGTTTATACTAGCACTGTGGGTTTGCACCCTGCACCCCAGTGCTTAGCAGTGAAAGAAATAAAAAAAAAATACAAGGAAATAGCCTGAGAAAGCCATTCAAGTATAAATGACTGATAAGCCCTGTTCCACTGATACTGGGCCATTCAAAACCTTCAATGATAGACCTGGCATGTGGAATGCATCATAAATAGCCAATCACACAGGCTGCATCTGTAGCACACCACTATAAAGTATGCATACACCTTTCAATCTGATTTTCCCACATGCGCTGCACCTTTGGAGTACACATGGGAATTTCATCTGAAAAAATGATGGGGGCTGCTGTTTCTCTGCTACATCTCTATGTGCTACAGACTGAGGTCAGTGCTGGTGCTGATGCTGACAATAGGCCTAGACTGAGAAGGAGAAGAGTGTTCAGGCCCAGGGTAACCTTCCAGGAGCTGCATGAGCTGGAGATATTAGAGTGCTACAGGGTGGACAGGGACATACTACAAGAACTTACCGAGCTTTGCCGCCCTCAACTCAAACCCAGAGCCAACAGAGAGGAACCCATATGAGTGGAAACCAAGTTATGTATAGCCCTTAGAAAACTAGCTACAGGTACTTTTCAAAGACCTACTGGGAACATGATAGGGGTCTCACAGGCATCTGCATCCAGGGTACTCCACCAGTTTCTAGCTGCCATGCAAGCACATGCCAGTGAGCACATATATTTACCCCACACCCCTGAGGAGAGGGCCAGCAATATGTGTCTCTTCCACCATGTAGCACACTACTCTGAGGTACTGGGTGTCATAGACTGCACTCATGTGCACATCAAAGCACCACCTGGTGAGGACGGTAGAGTATATGTCAACCATAAGGGGGTATCACTCCATCAACTGCCAAATTGTGTGCAATGCCCAGGGAATTATCATGAATGTGTGTGCTGGCAGCACTGGCAGTTATCACAACTCCCAGATCTGGGCATGCATCACAGCTGTGCCAGACATTTGCCAGGGGGGACATCTGGTGCAGCCATCTACTGGGGGATGCTGGCTACACACTGGAACAGTGGATGATGACATCCATCAGAAATGCAGACACACCTACAGAAGAACACCATAATGTGGCACACGCACAAACCAGCAACATCATAGAGCATGTGTTTGGGCTCCTCAAGTCACGGTTCCGCTGCCTCAATAAATCTGGTGGGGCCCTGCAGTACTCTCCAGCCACATGTGCACACATGTTCACAGTACGTGCCATGCTGCACAATATGATCTTATGGAAACAGCTGCGGCAGGAATATCACAGGGAAGGGACACGCAGACCTCCACCAATGCCAAGGTCCCCATAGTCACAGGGGGACTTGGAGGAGGAATCCCCTGAGTTTGTCCCTGTAGGCAGATGTAGGAATGCCTAGTATGCCCTGGCCTTGGCAAAGAGGCAATGCATAGCACATGCACTGACATTCTAGGGACCTAGGGACTGACACCTCACTCCAACTCTCATACATAGTAAAAAGGATGCCAGGCACAACACACAACCTGTACCTTACCATGTATTGGCTGTGTACTGAATGCATCCAACAGAGTCAGCCCTGAAGCACTGTGATCTCAACTGCTGCAGGCAAAAGTTAAGTCACTCTTCTTTACAACAAATGTATGGGGTAGTAGAGTATGGTAACATCTGTATGGATCTGCCACATGCATGCAAGTGAATAGAGTGGGCTACTGGGATACCTACAGCAACTGATAGCTATCTGAGACAACAGAAACTCTCTGCCCAATATTGGCTGCCTCATAATATGCAGTAGGCCTCAAGGCAGTAAAACCCACTGCACTATGTGAGGGAAATGACAAACAGCGGTGTCATAGGACCTTCATAGGCATAGTATGCATCCAAGGCATATATTTAAAAATATCATAAAAGGACGGGCTGAGAACCTCTAGGTTGACAACAAATGAAAGTAGCCTGGATGGGGAGTTAACAGGTCTGAATAATACATTTTTGTATAGAGAATATAAGGAAGATGAAGTTAATGGCGGGCTGTCTATGGTTCCAAAGCTACGGGAGACTATAGGAAAGCCCTATTTTTCAGAACAGAGGGAAATGGCAACATCAAGTCAGGAACAAGCTGCCCTTAGGTCAGTGAGAATACCCATTACCTATTCAAGTAATGTGAATCTCATGCAAAAAATCTATAGGAAGAACTGGACAGTATTATGCTCTGAAGATGGAATTATACAGATCGTGGGAGACAACCCCACCTTTGCCTATAAAAATAAAAAAATCTTTAAAAAGGTTATGTCAGCCCAGGGACTCATCAGATAATTCCTATAATAGGAACAGAGGTACCTTTCCCTGTTCCAATTGTAATTTTTGTCAGTATATCGATAGCAGCAGCACTTTTGTTCATTCTGATACTGGGAAGACAATAGAGTTTAGAGTATTTGTTGATTGTAACAGTAGTAATCTTGTTTATTTGGCACACTGTGTAGTATGTTCTTCATACTATATAGGCAAAACCAACCATTTGTTAAAGCAAAGGATGAGAGAACATATTTAGGCTATACATGGGGGGCAGATAATAATACATTGGCTAAACATGTGACCAAATATGATAGTACACATACATTTAGATTTATGGCTATAGAAACAGTTAGAAATAATGAAAAGAGAGGGGATGTTACCAATAGGACAGAGGTAGCTGAATTAGAATGGATAATTAGGATGAGAGCTACAATGGGGAAGGGGCTCAATGATAAGGCTTCCATAAAGCCAGTTTTACAGGCAAGGAACTTAGTAAGATGACAATTTGTATCTATGGTTTTAAATTTTAATTGTCTTGTTAATGTTTTTAATTGACTGTTAATTACATAGGAGTTTTTATTGGTTGGAATATATTTTAAATGCCAAAGTAGAGATGTTGTGTTGTCTGATGAAGTGTTAAAACTTGTCATGAAAGCGCTCACTATTAAAAGTTTATTTTTTCTGGATACTGGCTGTGGTTTGGTTCTACTATATTTTTCAGTACATTGGCTTTTATCATTTGGTGGAACCATTTGCCTGCACCACATTCTGTTTTCTCTTTGTTACTATTAAAAAAATTATCCTTATTTTTGGGCCTATGTCCCACTTTTATATATGACTTTGTCCAGATTTCTTGCTCTAAGAGGTTGAGAGGTATGGGCACCATGTAGCATTATAATTCCAATACAACACAAACTGTCTGAGGACCACAGCAGACATATGGGGCACAATGTTGGACTTCCTGCAAAACAAGTACAGTCAGAGGTATGAAGTATGTAATCCTATGTATGGTGTTACATCTTGTGCCCCAGTCACAGCATACCTACAACTACATAGAGCTGCAACTGTGGACAAAGCCAGGAACAGAAGTGGGACAAAGGGCCACATATAAGGAAAAGGATGAACTACTGGCCAGACAAATGTAGAAAGTGCAGATTACAACATGTTGTGCAGTAGCATGGGCTCCCTGCTGTGCATGGAGTCAGTAAGACGTCAGTTTATAATGATGTGCCACTGATGTATCAGGAAATCATATTGCTATGTAAAATGTACCAGACATATGAAGAAAAACCCTATTCAGTGTAATACAATCTGGACATGCCCGTGTATGAGTCAGATATTACAGCCAGGACACAGCTTGGGAATCCATTGGGCATTATATCGGGGAGGTTCTGGACTGTGTACTCAGGTGCAGCAGCCAATTTACAGTAGCACACAAACTCCCTGACTGGAGTACAGGTAGGTCTGGACTGGAGTCTCCTTGTAAGTACTGATGGTCACACTAGGCATACTCCTACACTTAGCTAATTTCAGCCCATATCTGTAGCCTCATCTGCCTATAGAACTGAGATGTCAATATATCTCTGTGCATATAGACAGCTATGTATACCTAACAGTCTCTCCCTATCCCCATCAGACATGATTACCCTTATCTGTCAGTATGTGGCACATATAAGGATATATATGTATCTGTAGAGTTTTATATAGATACAGACATACATATAGGTAATATATATACATTATATAGAGAGAGAGAGACAGAGGGGCAGAGAGAGAGAGACACACACAGAAAGGTATAGAGTGATGTAGTGCTGCAGCCACTTACACACAATTGTTACCAGTAGCACATGCAACTAGTACGGTGAGTTGTAGTGTGCAACAGGAGGTAGTTAGGGGTTCTAATCTCACATCAGCCACCATGTGTGTGTATGTAGATATTCCACATACAGCAGCATACACATACCTAACAGGCCTATGTCTGTACAACGGTCAATCGTTTATGGCCCTGTGACTAGTGTTCTCCACAACAGTGGCTTAACTGTCAACAACTGCTGATGTCATCCACCCCCAACAGCAGTGACAGACACTCTCCAAACACATAAGCTCTGTGGTGCATCCAATATGTATGTAGCACTATAATATATACAACTAGATAGGAAGGGGTTCTAATCCCAACAATGGCAACTCTGTGAGTGTGTGCGCATGCACGTGTGTACATAAGTATATCCTCTGACAGCAGTCTGTCTGTCTTGCCTATGTGTGTGCAATGCTGATACATTTTAAGGCCCATGGCTACCTCTTAACCCCGACATTGGCTTACTTTACAGGGCTTGCTGATGTCATCCACCTTAGAAGCACAGTGAGACACTCTTCAGATGCAATAGTTCCATGGTGCATGCGATAAGTATGTAGTACTATAGTGTATATAACTAGATAGGTAGGGGTTCTACTCTCAAAACTGGCAACTCTGTGAGTGTATGTGTGTGTCGTGTGTGTGTGTGTGTGTGTGTGTGTGTGTGTGTGTGTGTGTGTGTGTGTGTGTGTGTGTGTGTGTGTGTGTGATGGTCCTACAATGTTAAGGGCCTGTTAACCCCCCCATTGGCAAAATTTTCAGGGCCTACTGATGTCATCCACCTTAGAAGCACAGTTAGACACTCTCAAACACATTGGGTCCTTGCCACATGCAATAAGTATGTAGTACTATAGGTTCATAGGTTCATAGGTTGGTACTAGGCTATCAGCCCTAGGGCCTATACAAGCCTAGCCATAACAATTCCCTGGCTATTTCTTCCCACACTATTTATTTCCCTGGACTCCTGTCTAGCAGGGTGACTGATGTGATCCCTGGGGTGAATTTCCTTTCTCCCATCCAATCATCAAGGTTTCTTTTGAAGAGGGCCAAAGAGGCACTCTGCCTCACATGTATGGGCAATCTATTCCAGAGTATGGGGAGTCTCTGGGTCAGAAACCTATCCCTCCAGCATGTTTTGTTTATTGTGATGACAAGGTTTAGATCCTTGGAGCATGTGGATCTGAGGGATTGGTATTTCTTTAAGTGTAGCATGCCCAACAGCTCTGGGTTTGACATGGCCTTGTATATTAAACAGTGATCGCCTCTGAGTAGACGATATGCGACAGAGTATAGCTGGAATTTTTTAAGGCGGTCAGCGTAGGGCATCTGCTTTAGACCTGTGATTCTTTTAGTGTATATAACTTCAAACTGCCAATATCTTTAATACTTTCTTCACAGAGACCATTCAATCACTAGCCAGTCAACTAATCCCAGACAACTCAAGCCTTCTCACCACCGTATCAGCTTCTCTACCAACATTTAAACTGCAACCCATCTCTACTACTCTCATCTGTAAATTCATCCAAAAACTTAAACCTCGCACTCCTTCTGCTGACCAAATACCATCAGAATACTTGCAAAAAGCAGCTAAGGTAATTGCATACACTGTATCCATCCTCATTAACAGAATCATTAAGGAAGGAACCATTCCAGATATCTGGAAAATCTCCCATATTATTCCCCTTCATAAAGGTGGCAATTCAAGTGATTACTCTAACTACAGGCCAATAGCTCTATTATCTCCTTTAGCTAAAATAATGGAAAAATGCATTCACCAGCAACTACATCATTTATCTCAACATAACATAATAGCAAACTGCCAACATGGCTTTAGGCCATCACACAGTACCACAACTGCCCTACTATCTTTTATAGATAACATCAGTAGAAACCACAATAACAATAACCTCTCATCTACTCTCTTTATTGACCTCGCAAAAGCTTTTGACATGGTCAACCATGCCCTTCTCATCAACATTCTAGAATCCTTTTCCTTTGACTGTCAGACTATTAAATGGTTCAGGTCCTACCTTAGCAATAGGCAGCAAGCAGTTCTCTGGCAAAACAACATATCATCCCTTCAGCCAGTTACCCTCAGAGTCCCTCAAGGCTCTATTCTAGGACCACTTCTCTTTTCACTATTTATCAATGACCTCCACATAACAATCCCTCAAGCCACTTGCATACAATATGCACATGATTCTACGCTAGTATGCTCAGCAAACTCCCCTTCAGAACTACATTCTCTAACCCAGAATGTATTTAACATAGTAGAAACATAGTTTACAAATAGATGCCTCCTTTTCAATGTTAAAAAAACTAAGCTCCTTCTCTTTACACCCACCAACAAATCATCGCCCATAGATTTCTCAGTCTTTTCCAGTAACGGCACTATTATACTTCCTGACACAACCACTAAACTGTTAGGAATAACTATTGACAATAACCCTACTTTTGACAGCCATAAAAATAACACTATCAAAACTGTCAACAGAAAAATAGGCTCCTTATATAGGATCAAACCTTTCCTAACTCCTATAGCTAGAACCATGATTGCTCACTCCCACTTAATCTCAACTCTTCTGTACGTCTCACCCATATATACTAACCTAAAGAAAAATAATCTTACCAACTTAACAAATTCCTATAATAACATCACCAGATTTGCCACTGGCAATCCCTTTAGAACCCACCACTGTTGGAATCTAAGGCAACTAGGCTGGCTTGAACTTCAAAACCAACTGATAGTATCCCAACTCACCACTGCCCACAAGATCTTCTACCAACCCAACAGCACTCCTATACTTTCCAATCTCATCCTCCCTTACAAAAATCTGAATTCCCTGTGCTCCTTTAAGAAACTCCTTGCTTGCATATGCAAGTCTAACAACATGGCTGGAGACTCTCTTTTTTCTAACACAGTGGGAAAAAACTGGAACCTACTGTCCAATGAACTAACATTACTTTCTTCCTTGCCTCTCTTTAAGCATAACTTCAAAAAACACCTCAAAACAAACTGGTTATGCCCCTGCAGCAACCATTTGCTTTTTACTAATTATAGCTCCTTTTACTTCTTATTCCTCCTATTCTTACTTAAATTACTAACACTCGTAATGGATTGTTACATGCTAATTACTTAAATTACTAACACTCGTAATGGATTGTTACATGCTAATTACTTAAATTACTAACACTCGTAATGGATTGTTACATGCTAATTACTTAAATTACTAACACTCGTAATGGATTGTTACATGCTAATTCCTTGTAAGATAGACTAACTGATGCTCCTAAATTAATATGCTGATAAACTCTATCTAGTATAAGTATTAAACTTATTAGAGTAAATTCCTACTCTATATTATTATTACTTGTTGTACAGCATACTTTTTAATTCTAGGTAGTATTTCTTGTTGTACTTTTATTATAATCCTTTCTGTTAATTTTTAATTTTTAAGTTCTATAATTGCCGGAGCTTTTCTCCCCGGGCCTCTACTGAAAATGGAAATATATCCAGTTAGACTAGCCCAGTTAACAAATGTAAAATAAATAAATAAATAAATAAATAAATATAGGTAGGAGTTCTACTCTCAAAACCGGCAACTCTGTGAGTGTGAGTAAGGATATCCCCTTGCAGCAATGTTGCTGTCTTGTCTGTGTATGTGTGATAGTTACAGAATTTTAAGGGCCTATTAACCCCCCATTGGTAACCTTTTTAGGGCCTACTGATGTCATTCACCTTAGAAGCACAGTTAGATATTCTCTAAATACATTAGCTTTGTGGTGCATGCAATAATAGATAAACAGGGGTTCTACTCTCAAAACCAGCAACTCTGTAAGAGTATGTGTGTGTGTGTAAGCATATCCCCCTGCAGCAGTGTGGCTGTCTTGCCTGTGTGTGTGATGGTTATACAATTTTAAGGGCCTGTTAACCCCCTCATTGGCAACATTTTCAGGCCCTATTGATGTCATCCACCTTAGAAGCACAGTTAGACACTCTCCAAACATATTAGCTCTGTGGCACATGTAGTACTATAGTGTATATAACTAGGTAGGTAGGAGTTCTACTCTCAAAACCAGCAACCCTATGAGTGTAGGTGTGTGTGTAAGCATGTCCCCTTGCAGAAGTGTGGCTGTTTTATGTGTGTGTGTGTGTGTGTGTGTGTGTGTGTGTGTGTGTGTGTGTGTGTGTGTGTGTGTGTGTGTGTGTGCAAGTGCGCGAGTGATGGTTATACAATTTTAAGAGCCTGTTAACCTCCCCATTTGGAAACCTTTTCAGGCCCTACTGATGTCATCCACCTTAGAAATACAGGTAGACATTCTCCAAACCTACTAGCTCCATGGTACATGTGATAAGTATGTTATACTATAATGTATATAACTAGATAGGAAGGGGTTCTATTCTCAAAACTGACAACTTTGTGAGTGTATGTGTGTGTGGAAACATATCTCTTTGCAGCAGTGTGACTGTCTTGTCTGTGTGTCTGCAATGGTTATAGAATTTTAAGGGTCTGTACAAATCTGTTAACCCCCCATTGGCAACCTTTACAGTGCCTACAGATGTCATCCACCTGAATAGTAGTGGCAGACACTCCAAATACGCATAAGACATATGTAGCATTATAGTATGTACAACTAGACAGGTAGGGGTTCTACTCTTAACAAGGGCAGCTCATGTGTGTGTGACAAGTAGGGATTCTACTCTCAACAAGGGCAGTGTGTGTGTGTGTGTGTGTGTGTGTGTGTGTGTGTGTGTGTGTGTGTGTGTGTGTGTGTGTGTGTGTGTGTGTGTGTGTGTGTGTGTGTGTGTGTGTGTGTAGTTCTGGCCAGGTGTATACAAATGAATTGAGAACTAAAACAATACAAATGTCCTGAGAGTGTAGGACAACAAACATTTCCTACATTATACTAATAGTTGCATAAAACAATCATTTTACATCACAAACACCTAAATGTTATGAGAAATAGCATAATCTAGGCAAATGCTACAAAACTAAGCTGTTATATTGTCAAAAAAGGTGGTTCTATACATTGTACTTGCTGTGGGCATGGTTTCTCCTGCCAACTATTACGTTACTACCAAAAGTGTCCCACATTGGGCATTTGATAAGGCGGTAACCCTAGTCTGTCTTGCCTATGTGTGTGCAATATATATATACATTTTGAGGCTCTGTAAGTAGCTGCTGCCCCTAAATAACCCACATGTATGTAGGCATGAATACTACCCACCACTATCTACATTTTTAGGTACTGACCAAGTTTGTGGACGACTGTAATCCGGGTGTTGTCTGTCATTGACTCCCCAAATGATGTTAACATACTGCAAGAGGGTCTTACATCAACTATGGACTGGTGCCAAGGTCCTGGCCTCAAGCTAAATGCAAAAAACTGAATCATCATACCATTCAGCAAAGACACAGCCCACTGTTTACCACACCAATGGCAACCCCCTAAACACACAACCTGTGTTAAGAGACCTGGGTACTCAGGTTAATGACAATTTTTCATTCAACCATCATGTAGTGGCAGTAGTCAGAAAAGCCTGGTACATGGTTCATCTCATAGGTAAAGGGATTGCATCTAGAAAAAAGGTGGTTATTACCTCTCTATAGTCCTCACTCTTTACACCAATATTTTACTACAATGCCTCTGTTTGGTATGTACCTATCCAGACATCTGCACCAACTAGAAAGGCCTCAGAAATATCTCACAAAGATAATCCATGACCTCAAACACCTGTCCCATGCAGACAGGCTCAAATCACTATTGCCCCACCCAGTGTCAGACAGGTTGCTCAGAGGTGGGCTGTGTCACACCTACAAGACAATGTTGGACCCTGCCGTACTACAGCTGCCCCATATCCGTAAGTCTAACCTCTCACGCATTACCTGCATGACAGGTCTGAATCTGATATGTGACATCAACATAACCTGCTGGAGAGACAGGTTTGTCTCCCAGATGCTGACCTGTCTCAGGAATACACTTCCCATACATGTCAAACAGAATACTGCACTGACCCTCTTCAAGCACAACCGTGATGAGTGGATAGGAAACTACAAATCTGTCCCATGGGTTCCACCCATTTCCCTCATTGACAGGGGCAACAGGTGCTGACTGATGTTTCTTTCTGGTGATAAAATAATGGCTATCCTTGTAAGGGCCCCATGGCTATTACTCTAGTAACCTCCTATCATCCTATGAACATATGATCTTACTGAACTCCCAGGTGACATGTATCAAGAGTAGCATGTTGTGTCATGGGGTATGCATGCAAGATTATGCTGTCTGCCCCCATTCTCCCTGACACACTGTTCTACACATACACACCTAGGTAACCATGCACATATACAGCCGTACCTTAGCAAAGTCACATTTCTGCATTGCCATCATGCCATACTGAGCCGCTGTATTGGCATCGGCTCTCCATGGCATAGATACACAGACCCCTGAACAAAAACAGAAAAAGGTGTGGGAGACAACCATCAGTCACTAATGCAGCATCATGGTATACACACTTTGATGTGTATGCATGACACATGCCAGCAGACAGCACCTTACAGGGCATAACACTACTGCACTACAAACTGTCATTAAGTGTACTATAGTCACCCTGTGCATCAGACACATATTTACATGTCCCTGCATTGATGGTATGGATGACAAGGATATGGCACGGGTATCATCACATGCACAGGGTGTGGTGTGGGGTTGCCAAAGACCTAGGCTGTGCCACACAGTTGACATTATGTTTGTGTGTTTGGAAAGGTGCTGGTCAGCTGAGCCATGGAAAGAAGCTGTGTGCCTGTTGGTGACCTGCATGTGACAGTAATGTGAGAGTGTGTCAGTGTACACAGTCAAGTCATGTGCTAGCCCTACACAAGGGTATGTTGGACAGCTGTGGACCGTACATGGCAGAATGCACAGTTTACTGTCTCCAGCCACAAACATGGGAACTGGCTCTGCCAGGAGTGACACTGGCACCACCATGCCCAGGGCCAGATGCAGTACTACTTGCTGATGGTGACTGGTGTCTGCTGGGTCTGTCTCCCTCACGGGACCACCCAGGACCATGTGCCCATGGCTTGCCACATCATGGTGTGGAGGGCACCCACTCTTCTGTAGTGCTGGTGGGACTGCCACTATGGGAGTGTGACTGTGCATGGCCACGTGAACTCTTACCTGATGGCGGTGCTGACCTACGTCCACATGTCCGATGCCCTACTCCCACCACATGTTCCAGCACAGACAATGCACGGTTAAAGACTGACAATGTCTCACCCCACCATTTGTCCACTACATCGGTGAAATGATGCATGGCATCACCAATGTTGTGGATGCAGTCATGGATGCCAGAGAGTGATACATCCATGATCCTGAGTATCCATCTGGTGTTGCATTCAGAACATGCCTGTGCCTCCATGATGGACCAAAACATGCATCGAGTGACTCGTGATGTGACACCTGTGACAGGTGGTGGATGGGCAGCAGTCCTCCTTCGAGCACCTCAGTCAATCTGCCTGTGTAGGACCTCACCAGTTCTCTGGCTGTGGCTAGTGTCTGCAGTCACAGATGCCATAGTCACCACACTCTCCTGTTCAATGCCACCACCCTCTGTCTGTCCAATATCTGTGGGCACAGAGGACTGGGTATGTGTAGGCATACTGACTGTGTGCGAGGACATTGGGAGAGGAAGTGGGATGTCAACCCATGGGACAGATTCAGACCCCAACAACTCCACCTGTGCCTCACTATGGCTTCCATCATCATCAGAATCTGATGAGACAATGACATCAGGTTGTGAGGAGGACAGACCCCAACCCCCATGGTCATCTGTGAGGAGGAAGACAGCATGACTGCATTAATACATGCACTATTATGTCTGTTGATCTACACATACACACATATAGGTGAGGTGTCACAACTGGATTATACATACCACATCTTATTACTGATCCCATGCACAAGACACAAGCAGACCACAACAGACACAGACAAGACAGGCCCTTAACAACATGCACTGCAGCTATGTCTAGTTAATTCGTTACATCTGAGTGACGTCTCCAGGCATTTCTGCAGTTACCTCCTACTGCGCCTCTAGGCGTCAAATATTGCCTGTTCATATTTGCATTAATAATTCCAAAATCATCCTACATACAAGGTATCAGAATAGTTTATCCTGAAGCATACATGATGGCAAACACAGCTGTATTGATATATGAGCTCTGTCAATTAGTATTGGGTAGAACTATAAGGTAATAGCTTCATTTCATAAAGACTGAAGCCACACCCACTGGGAGTTAAAGGTGCAGACTTAAAAGAGCTTTTCTGGAGGGAATGATTTAATGCTGCCAGTACTATACACCTGTGACATAAGCAACATGTCAGTGTATGTAATGGACCTTCACCTAAAAACAGTGCACCCATCTCAACCATACTATTGCCCCTGTATAGTAGACTGCACCTTCACAAAAATATGTGCAAATACGTTACGCTGCTGCAAATATGCGACTGTGATTACCAGTTCAATGCACTGCAGTGAACCCTTCCACAACTGAACATACAAGTACTGTACTATGGCTAAGCTTAACAGTTGTGTCCATGGCAAACTGGCAGTCCTTAACATTCTTACTGTATAGATGATCCATAACAAAACAGTTTCACAATCACTGGTTACAGGATGTTGGACTCTGGCCACACCAGATGGACCTATGGAATTGTGGGGGAGAGGTATTGTCAGCAAACACAAATGTGGTACTGGCACATGATAATATGTGCATATACCAATATGTACAGTACAAATTGTGATACTGCCAGCATTGTTGACATTCTGAGTATGTGTGCACACGTGTGTGTTACAAACCCCCCCAAATGCAGACTGACCTGACATCCATGTACAAGTATGCAGAAGCTGCCACTATGACTGCTACAGTATTAAAGTGATGACCACAGGAGGCTTACCTGGGCGCTCCTCTGCTGTGAAAGCTGTGGCACCCAGCTCCACGACATATGGGGTGATGGATGCTTGCAAGCTTTTGGCTGAACCCAGGTTTGCCAGGAACTCCTCTGTGGCCAAGAGTAGTTGTTGTGTTGTAGGCCCTCCACTGGTGCTAGCACGGTCCCTGGCCACAGCTGTGGTCCTTTGCCGTGCAGTATTTACCATATCAGTGGCCCAGAGTTGGACCTGCTCACAGCTTCTTTCCTGTAGCCTGATGTGATTTACTGATACAACAAGGTCTGCCCACATTGCAGCACATTGTTCCTGCATATGGCAACTCCTTGACAGCAGGATGGCATGATGCAGTCTGAGGCCGTCAACTATTACTTCATTCTCACTGGAGAAAAAGGTGGGTTCCTCCATTTGTATATCACTCCTGAAAAACAAGAAGAGGGGAAAACATCACAGGACAACATACATTGCTCTGCATTATGTACACACCCTGCACATCCACATTTTCCAGCACTATCCTCCGCTAACTCCCACATCATACCCAGCCATCTCTCACCATAGTATGCATGTGGCTATCAGCAACATGTTGGCAATATATCATGCATTTCCCTCCTCATCCTGCTGTTTCCTGCTACTTGCTGCATGTTCTCTAAGGTGTTCAATGGCATCTTTTCTGTTGCACCACAAATATGAACGAACCAAGCCAGTAACACAACAAAATCCAAGGCAGTAACCCAAGCAGATCCACATAGTGCAATTAATAAAATAACTTTAATACTCAAATTCAAATGCAGTAAAAGGCTCTAACACAAGCCACACACAGTCAATGTTAAGTGTGCTTTCACCTTGTATAATACAAAGCTTCATCAGAACTGAAAATCTATTCATTCAGGTGCATTACATAATTACATAGTAAATTGAACAAGTATTTCTTAAAAGACCATCAATCCCCTTAAATACCATGTTTAAATGTATTAATATTCAAAATTCATACTACTTTAAAAATACATACAACTTTAAAAATAGTTGATTCAACATTACCATAATTTTGATGTTCCTATGTGGACCTGAAATAATAAATCTGTACATAATAATTAACCCCCCGCTAAAAAAAATTATTAAAATAGTGAGAAGTATTAAATACTGTGATAATTTCATAACTTTACAATACAGTCATAGCTTAACTGCGGTGGTGGTGCTGCGGTAGCGTTGTCGCCTCACAGTAAGACGTCCTGTTCGATTCTCAGCTAGAGCGTCTTCTATGCGGAGACATGCATGAATGGGCATACCTTCATTGAAGGTTGTGATCAGGGCTGGCAACTCGGCATGTAAAAATCTACTGCTAATCATTAGCGGACCGGAGTTCCACTCTGGCAACCTCTAACTGGGAAAAGCCGAAAGACACAACAACAGTACAGTCATAGCTTAGCTTGTCTTAATTTCAGAACACTGTTAATACTAATACAATCATTAAGACCAGGAAGTCTGCCTGCATCATCTTTTCTGTTGCACCTATGACTGCTTGTTTATAGCCTGTCTGCATTGTATGCAGTAGTGTAAGCCTCCTACATTTATTTTAAGCACCTAGGCTGTAGGCCCACCCCTTTAGTCTCCTTGGCCTTACTCCCTCAGATTCTGACAAATATGGCTTGAAATGTCTTAAGGTTTCTCCTGACAGTCTGGTTGATATGGGCATCCTGACACAGTGCAGCAACTGCCTCATGTACATGGACAATCATCTACAAGCACCAACAAAGAACACAATTTGTGAGAGATGAAATGGCATTAGGAACCTACAGTCCATGCTCGCTCCCTTTCAAGCCTGCATATCTGGCACCAAAAAGGTTAACACAATCAGTACACCTCACACACCACCTGCACCTACACAACACACACTCACATATGCTTAGGTTCATAGGTTCATAGGTTGGTACTTGGCTATCGGCCCAAGGGCCTATACAAGCCTTGCCATAACAATTCCCTGGATATTTCTTCCCACAATATTTACTTCCCTGTGAGGTCCTCAACATACACATCCCAAGCAAAGGAGATCTACAAGGCAAAAACACACATAAAATCCACAGCCCTGTACACCACATACCATGCATAACTACACACCTGTGTCCCACAGCCACTAAGGCGTCACCATAAATCAAACATACTAGTCATAGCAGGCTTCATTGTGAGACATCGAGTTTGGGTGATGCAGACTGTGCTGAGCCTGATTTGACTGCTGAAGATGAGGAACTTAAAACTTTGTCTTTCCAACTGGAGAGAGATTTGTTCAAACTTAAACGATTGCAGTGGCAATGATATCATTTTGAGGCCTGCCTACACCACAAGGTAGTGCCTTGGGGACTGAGAGTACTCTGTTTACCAACTTATGGGAACACTTTCCTTGATTTGTTAGCTCAGTGGCAAGAAATCAGTCTACAGACAAGCTTTAAATATATGCAATTGTTCATTGACTACTTTGAGCCTGAAGTGAATTAAATAATTAAGCATGTGGAAGCAACTCAAAGGCAAATAGCATCGAAATCTGGTGATGAGGCTTGTGAAATTAAAATGGAAGAATTGTTCCGCTCATTAAGTGCATATGAATATAGACTCAAACAAATTAAGTCAAAGAAGTTGAAAAGGGACTATTGCAACGTCATGAAAGGTAACATATTATTTTGGTTTAAAGAAAGATCTTATGCACCACGCCAAGAATCTGCCAGTTCCACTGTATTTTCTATGGATAATGCTTATGATAGAGTGGATACCAGGAGGAATACTGGGACTAGAGTGGTTACCACTGCCACATTAGGCAGAAAGGTCTCGAACCAGACACAAATGGATATTGCAGGCATGGCTACTGAAAACAATACTGCTGGCTAAATCACTATGGAAGCCTCTATACTGCACACATCTTCTGCAAATGATATCACAGGAAATCACCTCATGATGAACAAAATTGGAGCTAAGCCCAAACACAATTATTGCATTGGCTCGGGTTTTCTGGCCCTACCAGTACCAGTCAAACTGAAACCGGTCCGTATGAGGGAGCATGTCAAAAGTCAGAGCAGGAAGAGGAGGAAGACGGATATATAAACAACACGTTGGTTATCAACATCTCAGATGTAGAACTGACTCCTGAGCAATTAGCTGTATTAAACAATGGCTTAACATTTATCCCTGCCAACCTCCAAGGCTGAATGAAATTGAAAAAGTCTTGAGATTATTTGGAAGGAATGTGATGCTGAGGAAGATGTTACTAGAGAAGTAGATGGGCAGACTATGTCTGGATTGAGGAAACCGAGTACATCTGTGCCCCATTTGTATCCCATTGTCGATTATTATATAAAGACATGTGAATGTGAAATAGCCAAAGTTCTGCATGAAGGAAGGAGAAGAGACTTCTACAACGTTAGTAAAGATCAGCAGTCAGCACCTGAGTGTTTGAGGAACATGCCTGACGTTGTGATTAGGCCTGCTGACAAAGGGGGTGCAGTTGTGGTGTTGGCATATACCATGTATGATGAGAAAATGAGACACACATTATCAGACGTGACTTCTTATTTTGAAGTAACCTCGCATGAGGTCAGGTCTTTCATCATGCATGTGGAAAATACTATTGAAGAGTTTTTCAGGTTGTGAATAATTATGGAAGATGTCTATCAGTTTGTTAAAATCATGGAACCTGTGATTCCTGTGCTTAAAGGGTTGCTAAAGGTGCACAAGAATAAGAATGATCCGCCTCTAAGGCTGATTGTTTCAGGCAGAGGCTGGGTCACCGAATGTATGTTAGTCTGGGTAGAAAGACAACTAAAACCAGCCTTGGAACAGGCACCAGCGATGTTAAAAGATACTCCCCATTTTTTGAGATCATTATCCAGATACTTAGTTGATCAGCAGCCATCTAGATGCTTGATCTTGACCACACTTGATGTTAACAGTCTGTGCACTGTTATACCTAATGAGGTTGGCATTAAAGCAGTGAAAGAGTTTTTGACTCTGAAGAATATCTGCCCCCCTGAGAAAATCATACAGATTTGTGGCTTTCTTGATCTGATTTTGCATAACAATGTATTTATGCATGGAACAAAATATTATCTACAAAAATGGGGAGTAGCCATGGGGACAGCCTGCACCAACACGTATGCCAACTTGGTGTTGGTGCAGTGGGAAGAATGGTTTGTTTTTGGTACTGGCAACCCATGGAAGGACTATGTTTGTTTTTACAGAAAGTTCATAGATGACCTTTTTGTTCTTTGGTCGGGAACCGAGGAGCAGCTCACTGATTTTGTTGCTCACCTACAGCAGAGCACATCCTATTTAAAAATTTCAGTCAGCTATAGCTCAAAAGCGATAGCCTTTTTGAATGTGGAAGTCCTCAAGGATGATCAAGGTATATTACAAAGACTCACAGGAAAAAGTGTTGGAAAAATACATTTTTTAGAGCAAGGGAGTATGCACCCTTCACATTTTTTTAGTAACATTATGAAGGGTCAAGTCATGGGCTCCTCTAGGCTATGCACTCAGGAATAGGAATATGAAAGAGAGACTGGGTTTTTGTTGTCTTGTTTTCAGCAGTGTGGATAGTCTAGAGGAGCCATAGAGACTGTTAGAAGATAGCATTATACATGGAGACAAAATTCAGCAAAACCTTGGCTCACAAGTGGCAGTGATGTGTGGAGAGTTGAATGAAATTCCCAGCTGGTGAGCAACAAAGCATCTAGGAATGGTAAGGCATGTCCTAGAGTCATTTTCCGATACAACAGTGATATGAATAAAATAAAGAAGATAATATGTGAGAACTGGAAGATCCTCCACTCTGATGATGATATCAAAGAGATTGTTAGTTCAACCCCAGCTTTTGCTTTTAGAAATGCACCAGATCTGAAAAGATTACTTTGTAAAGACTTTCCTGGGGGAAATGATGGGCATAACTATTGTGGATCTGAGAGGATAGGCACTTTCCCATATGGACATTGCAGAGGATGTGTCTATATAAATACATCAAATCATTTCCAGCATCCTGTCACTGGGCACACTTTCTGTTTGAGAAGTTACACTAATTGTAGGACTAAGGACTTGGTTTATTTGGCGAAATGCCAGGGATGTGAATCATTCTATGTTGGCAAGACCAACAGAATGCTGAAGAAAAGGGTCTTACAACATTATAGAGATATTAGATCTGTGAGTGAGCATAATGCATTAGCACAACATGTTAAAAGGTATTCGAACCATGTCTTCAAGTTTATGGTCCTGCAATTATGCTTTTTGTCCAGGAGAGGGGGTGGTATATCCTTAAGAACTGAGCAAATTGAAGTAGACTGGATTGCTAACTTCCAAGCTGATTGATTGTGCACCTGGATTGAACAGTGTATTACCACTGAAGCCCGTATTTAGAGAGCGTAGACTCTGGCAAAGTTCTTGATTGGTTATTTTAGTGAGAGAGAGTGCTTTATATTTGTGTCTGGATTGGATATTTGGGTTTTAAAAGTATATGGTTCTTTAGTCTATGTATGGATTTGAAAAAGAGTACTAGTACTTGAAAGCACTCATCCTTTTAATAAACAAGTGATTTTATACATGCCGTGGTGGATGTTTTGGGCCTCTTTGTTGTATTATTATGAAAAGTGGTGACGTTAACACGGCCAACATGAAACTGTCAACAAATCACAAATTGAAGGCCATGCTGCTAAACGCTACAGGTCTAAACATGAATCTGCACCCATTGCAAACAGTCTTTACCCTGGATAATGCTGACATCTGTACAGTCACAGACACATTGTTCAAAGCTGCAGAGAGCACCCAGCCTTACATGGTCACCCATCCAATCATACAGTCCGACCCCAAGGTGTGGGCAGTAAAGCCAAGGGGCATGGGGTTTCACTATATATGAAAGACATACACACCTCCAGGCTGGTCAAACAGTAAGATGCACAGGAGACACTCCAGGTGCAGTTAACCATTTCCAAGACCCCTATTCAAATCATAGCTAGCTACCGGCCCCAACATGTGACCAGGAAGCCCATTCTGCCTATATGGACCTATTGAACTCTATCAGGTTCGACTCTGTACTCTGATTCTGGGTGACTTTAAGTACCCAAACATAGATTGGAAGAACAACTCATGCCAGCACACAAATGCCTAGAGATTCATGGAATTTGGCAATGCAAACATCTTAGAACTGCTAGTTGCTACCCGCATATGAGGTGAGGATCTCTGGGAGTTGATAATAGACTACATGGATAACCACTGCAGCATTCCTACAATATCATCCTCCATGGTAAAACCAACCATAAAGCAGCCATGTTTGCAGTCACCATCTCCCACAATACCTATCTAGCTTGGGTAAGACATACAAACATCTCTAAAGTTGATTACAACCTCCTGAATGATGGTATAAACAGCTTCACAGCCCCCTCTCCCTCTGTAGGAACTGGCACTGATATCCACAAATACACCAAAGCATTTATATAGATGCATGGAGTCAGGTATACTCGACAGGACTACATCATCCTCTGCAAGGATAAGTAAACCTGTGTAGTGGACATCTGCAATAAATACAGTTTATAATATGAGTGAAATATTGTTGTCCAAGACCAAGAAGGAGCAGGTGCCCAATTTGAAGCAATGTCTCCTTAGCCTTTATAAGCAAATAGGGACACTACTGAAACCCTGCAAAGCAAACTCCAAGCCCACATTGGCAACATCTACTACAGACAGTCATATCTCCTTCTTCACATAAGTCTGCAACCTCAAAGAAAGCACCCCAGACCTGCTCAGATGTAGTGGTCAAGATCGTCAGATATACAAGTGTTGTAGATATACCAAACTTGCTGCCTGACAGAGTCAGTGAAAGCTTCACCCCCTGCCCCCCTGTCAGGACATCAGGACATCCCCAGTACCTGCCCCCTTCCCCTTATATCTAGGGAACAGGTCATCACTGCCATCTCAAAGTCATGGAATACAGCCTCCATGGGACCCATTCACATCGCAAGATGCATCCTACATGACCACAAGCATAAACCTGCAGCACCATTAGGCACTGTATTCAACCAAAGCCTGAATACTGCCATTATTCCAGCAGATCGGAGGACACCCACTGTCATCCTTTACACTAAGGTGGAGCGTCCACCAATCTGGCACATTATAGACCCATCAGCCTAACTAGCCTGATCTGCAAGGCCATGGAACAGATTATCATGAACCTCATTAACAAGGACATTGGCAGCCTCCACACACTCAATCACACACAGTTTGGCTTTGTCAAGGGGGGATCATGTCTGTTACATTTGGTTGACTTCTTTGACACAGTCACCAAAGCCATGGAAGAGGGGGAGACAGTGCACATTGCCTATCTTGACCTGGCCAAAGACTTTCACAGTATTCTGCACTTAGCCATAATAGATATACATTTTCAATTAGGCGTCAATCCATATGTTACCAGATGGGTAGCACACTGACACACTGACAGCACCCACCTACTAAATATAAGGGAAGGCACCTCAAGCGATAGACCCGTAACTAGCAGAGTAACCCAGTGTTCTGTCTTGGGGCTTCTGTTACGTGTGATTTACTCTTCTGAAGTGCAGGGCACACCCAGTGGGCTATGGCCAATTACGTTTTCAGAAGACTGGATGCTGGGTGCTGTCACCAAATCCCCTGGTGATGTGCGCATCCACCAAGAGGGTCTCACGCAGACACATAGTTGGTGCCAGACACATGGCCTCAGGCTGCAAACCACAAAATGCAGCATCATCCTCTGTGGGGAGAATGATGTCACCACAAATGATCACATTGCTAACAATGTCCTAAGCATGCAATCAGTTGTGAAGGATTTGGGCACACAGGTTGATGGCACTATGACATTTGACCACCATGTTGCTTCCTTTGTAAGGAAAGCCTTCTACATAGCCCACCTTATAAGGGTATCTCATCCAAGGACATGGGGGTCATAGCATCCCTGTATTCCTCCCTAATAAGGCCCATTACTGAGTATAATGCCCTTTTCATCATGTAACTCACAAAACACATGCAGCAGCTGGGGAGAGCACAGAGGTTCCTCACCAGGGAATAACAGGGCCTCAAACATCTACCATACACAGATAGGCTAAAAGCCCATCCCACTCCCCGGTTTCATACAGACTCCTCAGAGGTGACCTCTGTGTGGCATACAAGGCAATCACAGATTCCACATTGATGGGACTGCTGCACACCCGCAAGTCAAGCTCCAGCCAAGTAACCTGCACATGTGCCCTCAACCTGGCCTGTGACATCAACAGGACTTGTTGGCAGGTCAGATGTATGTCCCACACACTCACCCAGCTGTGGAATGGATAGTCTGTCTACATCAGGCAGATTACCTCTTTACCCTTGTTAAAGCAAAACCTGGATAACTGGATGGTAAACAGGGCATACACCCTTGGGATACCACCTGTGTCCCTGTTGGACTGAAGCATCAGGTACTAACTTGCATAAACATGGGCTAAACTCTGGTCTAGGCTTATGAGGGCCCCAGGGCCAATAACCTAGTAACCTTCTATGATCCTTGGTGTTCTGGTTATGGCCCTGTGTGCTGTGATGGACTGTGTTGTTATGTCTCCACACCCATCACTGCCATCTACTGTGGTGTGACCCTATGGGCAATATCTCAGTACCATGTCATATAGCCACCATCCGACAAATAGGTGAGTGATACTACAAGTGTATGGGGACAGTCCAGCAACATGTGTGTGACCCAGTGACAGACAGCACTGCAAATATGCTGTGGGATATCCTCCCTGTAGGTATCCGACATTCATAGTACACAGATGTTTGCAGAATGTGCAAATGTGCCTGATATATGTGAACCCTCTGCCAGACAAATCTGGATGTCTGGCAAACAATTGGACAATATGTAATGGTTGTCCCAGACTGTGGGAAATCTGGCTGTCACACACCAGACCCCTCAGAAAACAGTTAGAGTACATTAATATCTGGTACTGTATTCATTCCCTTATGTTGTATGCTTGATATGTACACTGTTGCTCAGGTGGAGCCTGTGCCCCACCCCCCACTACTACTGGCTATAACATGCTGTCTTGCTGTAGGGGGTCAACAGTTTTGTTAGGCATAACTCTTGCACGATGAGATGCATGTGTGGAGTACACAGTGTCCTAGCCAGAGTACATCAGGAACAGTCAGGGACACCTGGACAATGTTTGAATTATGCCTGTGTAACATTCACAGACTGAGAGGAGCTGACTGACAGTACATTATGTGCTATGCCAGCTGTATCCACCAGTACTTACTGGCACTATTGTCTAAAACACAATCCAGTAGCATTCATGCATTAGCCGACAATTATTGGGGGGAATCAGAGGGCCACAGCTGTGAAATGTCACAGCAGACAGAGCCAAAAGAGAAGCCTGTAGGTGCTAGACAGCTGACTAACAGCAACATGTCATTCCAAGATATGTAGTACAGACCTACTGTTGTAATCCCTATTTCCCCTAATGTAATCCTCCCATCTGCATCCCATTACATGGGGACTTCTATTACCTACCTGGTATAGTGCTGTTCTCCTTTATGTGCAGAAATCCTGTAGTATAATGATTATGTTCTCACAGTCTGTCTTTGTAAAGAAAGCAACAGATCTGTTTACCATAGGCAGCAGCTTGCCTTTTGTAGGTAATCCTCATGAACAGGTGATTGCCTGTGCACCAATCTGTGGCTCACACTTGCTAGTTGCATCCAGAACAGCTGGGTTGCATTTTTTATTAGCCAATAGCATGGCAACACAGTGCTATATTTAAGGTCTTCGTGTAGGCCTTGCCCTTTTCCTGGCCTGTGAGAGGTACATTATCGAGGTGTGGGGACTACAGCATCACAGAGGGTAGCTAAAAATACCGTCCACTGTCTGGATTTATGTGGTATGTCCACAGTGCTGCATGCTGTGTTTGGCCATTGTGAACAGACTTTCCGATTATGTGGCAGCTTACTGTTGTGGCAGTTTTCTGTTTAACAATGTGGGTTGAGGTCAATAAGACGACAGACAGATGTGAGTATCATGTGTCATTTGCATCAGAATATGCATGCTGCTGCAGTAGCTCCTGGTCTATCAGTTGTGTGTGTTTGTAGGGGAAGACTGTGACACATCCCCCTGTCAGTTGACCATTCCCCCACCCCTTTCTGTATGGGTGTTGTATTGATTCTCTGTTCTAGGTGTTTGAGAGGTATAGTAGGTCTGTAGCAGGTAGCTGTACATACCACTGCATGTGTTGCAAGCTGCAGCTGCTGAATTCTGGCCAGGAGTCATACTGGGGATTGTGAACACATTGGGAGACACAAAGCTGCATATGTCAGTAAGGCAGCAGTGTCAGCTCTGTTGTATCAGCATAGCCAAGGTGAGGGTACCCATAACATTCCAAGTGAGGCATGCGCCTCAGGTACATATGTTATTTAATAATACCATCCAGAGAGTGGTATGTGACATTTAGGATGCCTATACATATTTGTAAAGTATGTCCCAAACTACAGGCCGTTGATGTGCTAATATGGGTGGTAGTGACTACAGTAGCAGCAACCAGCTCTGCTTGAAATTGTAGGGCTCAGTCATTTATTTGTTGTTTTGACAAGCATGTACTTGACAATGGAAGCCAGGACTGTGGGTGGCAAAATGTAAAGCATGCTACGAATGTAACGGATTGAGCTGCTGAGTCAATACTATAGCAGGTGTATTTGCAAGACATATGTGCATGTATACAGTCTGTTACACAGGATTGGCATGAACATGCGTGTTTGGATGGGTATGACATGTGACACTAAACTTTCTGTCATGATTTTCTAATCTCAATCTGTACTGACTTGCCAGTACTTCAGCACACAGAATAGGTTTTGTGACAACCGTGCTAAAAGTAGGTGGCATAACTGTGGACATTCTGCAACAGTCTGTGTAATTGTCAGCTGTACTTGCTATCCTAGGCCTCACGTCCATCCATCAGCATTTATATGGCTGTGTACTCGTTTGGTGTCTGCATCACAGTCCTAAGTATGCTGTCATTTTCCCATTATATGTACAAGCAGTGTGGCACTGGCACTCTGGATATGTGTATGGGAACACCTTCAGAGCTGAGTTGCCTAGTGAGCTAATACACTATGCTGAAATTGACAGGATCCTGGGTTTGAGACTTGGCAGGGCTGATTTATTTTTGGTAATGTGTATAACTGATACTCAGGATATGTTTATGGAAGCACCTGTTACTCTTCAGAGCTGAGTGGCCTAGTGGGCTAATGCACTATGTCGTAGTTGGCAAGGTCCCAGATCCAAGACTTGGCAGGGATGATCATTTTGCTGATGTGCAGAACAATGTCAGAAAGACAGAAGATGATTAAAGCAGTTTTAAGCAGCTTTAAGTGGGTTTGCGGTACATAATGCAGCACGGTGTGGTGTTTAGCTCCACTTAAACCCATGCTATTTCCAAAAAAAGAAAAGAAAAAAGGGCAATAGGAAAGTAGCATACCTCTCACATGTACCTCATTATGAGGAACGTACCTCATTTGTGGTCTTAAAAAGTTCATGTTCCTCAAAGTTCCACATTGAAAAGGGTCTGTCACACATTCAGTGTTGGGAATTTTTTAAGTGAAATCCATGGTAAATAGAAATGAATTGTATTAATTCATTAAATGATATTCTTTATAAATAAAGCCAACATAGTTGAACCATCCTATTACCTTCCTAGTTGAAGATGTTAGTAAGTCATTAGTATGTGTCCCACATTTTGCCAATTTGTTCCACATTATGAGGGCTAGTGTTCCTCATTTTGGAGATGGGAGGTTGAGAGCTATGGAAAGTAGTGAGATGGGGACAAGCAGGGGGGAAACAATATGAAAGGTGGGTAGAGATGTGCAGGATGGGTGTAGGAAAGGACCATAGCTCTCCATTTCTTGAACAGCACCAGCTGTGCAAGTTGTGGACAATTTGGAATTTGAAGCCTCACATCCCAGAGAGAGGGTTGTTGGTGACATAACTGTTAATTAATTTCTGTAATGACTGACTGTGGGCAGTGTACTTGGGGTGAAATGGAGAGCTATGTATGGGGTGATTTTTTTTGTGGGACAGATGCCCTTTTTTAAGGAGAGAGTGGAATGTTGGGGAAGGTAATATGTATGTGTGAGAAGGTAGGTTGGGTAGAAGAGGTAGCATTTGCAAACAGACAAGACAGACAAGACAGCAGACAGGGGCAGGTTATGACACATGAAGGGAGTAAACACCTTGGACTGGGAGGGTGTTGTGGAATCAGAGAGCCATATGCCCCTAGACAGCTTCAGTGACACTGAGCTCCCCACCCAAATGCAGTCATCACTGCTCCTTCACGGCCTGAAGGTGGCTATACTGGGGGCTGGGTGCTGGGGCCAACCTGCCCCTCCTAGTTGGCCAGTTTGCCCTAATCTGGTGCAGGCGATCATCTAAACCACTGTGTATAATCCTGCACACCAGGGTGCCAACTCCCTCTCTGCACCAACTCCCAGGGGGATGGGTCCAGTCCCCTGAGGCAGTTCCACCCATAGACAGTGCAGAACCAGCAAAGTGGTCATCTCCAAGTTGAATCCCAGACATGCTAGGACCTGGTGCCACGGCCAGGTGAGGTAGGGTAGATAGATCTCTGGGAACCAGCCTACCCAGTCGAGATATGGTGTTGAGAGTTTTCAAAGTGTATAGGTTAGTAATGAACAGATCATTTTAATGTTAGTTATAACAGCATGCCAGGATGTTGAACATAACCCAGTAAGATAAGATTGCATAGCATATGGAATACAACAATAAGTAGGATAACAGTCAGATTGTAACAGCATGCCAGTAATAGTTACTGCATAAGGCCAACATCATAGGTAATTCAACAAGGTATGTTAGTATGCAACCATTGTAATATATGACAATAATAAAACATAAGGCCCAACATAACATTTTGAGATCAACATATGTTAAACATAAACCATACCTGATGTATGACAATAATAAAGTATGATACAGATAAGGGGTGGGAAGAGAGAGAAAGACATTCCATTACTACCAGTATAGGCTATATTGTTTGCAAAAGTACTCTTATATTCTCTACAGGTCTGCCCTTACTTTATGTATGCAAGTGCCCTATAGCTTCTGCAGCACCTACATCCCTCTCAAGCTACCCACATGGCACAGTATGGGCCAAGCTGTATCACCTACAGGTACACAACTACAGGGGACTATTACATATCAGGGGAACATATGTAACTACCAAGGTGTACTGTGGACTGATGTAGTGTGACTGTGCTATTGAGATAAATCAAGTGGCTGTTAAATCTGTGTCCTAGGGATTTGGCAACAGTGATCACAGTCCGTGACAGTGTGACACTTGAAAGACATGTATCATGCACAGTACAGAGAGTTTATGCTTATCATGCTGTCCTTGGCAGGCATGGGGTTAGACTATCAGCAGACATTCACAGATACACCAGGCATACAGCCATACCAAGATTAAACAGTTTTATTTGTTTTAATAACTTGCATTAGTTATTGTAATGCACCCCCACTACTTAAATATACCAACTCCGAGACTGCACTACATTGCAGTAAACAGAAATCTCCCCTTATGGAGATTTCCGTTTACACACTCAAGATTCTGAGTGTTTGATATTCTCATGTTGACAGTGTCAGATTCGACATTGTCCGCTTTTGAGAAAATAATATAAACCTGCATACATACAATGTTCTAGCAAGGGTGTAAACATACTCTTACGTATATTTGCAACATAATCACACAATATTTCATCGGGACTTAAAATAATTCTCAGAATGTGCATTTACAAAATAACCTGTCTCTGAATTCAAAGTCTGCACCTACTGCACATGAGGCTGTCACTCTAAACATTCAGTTATGTAGCCATGTGAAATACTGTTCTACTTTTCCATATATCTCTCCACTACCACTTAGCACCGCACTGCACCATGTAAACCTGCTTAGCTATGCTTAAACTTGACCTTTCCTAAATAAGTAAATGTATCCAGTTTTTATTTTTAGATATCTGGCATGTGTCCACAGCTAAATGCCACACCATGCCACACAAACACACACACACAAATAGAAAAACATATTTAAATGTATTAAATGATTTCATTTCACTGTTTTGACA
Organism: Protopterus annectens; assembly: GCF_019279795.1. Classification (NCBI taxonomy): domain Eukaryota; kingdom Metazoa; phylum Chordata; order Ceratodontiformes; family Protopteridae; genus Protopterus; species Protopterus annectens. Next base: position 182,980,174 of record NC_056725.1, on the reverse strand, counting down.
GTGCAGGGGGTGTGTTACAGTGTGTAACACCCCCTATGCTGATTCTGTAACTATTACACAGCCCTCCTTCAGTAGTGCACCTTTATTAGTATGCAAGGAGTGCTGCCTAGGTGGAGCCGGAGACACAGCAATGGTACCTTCCGTGTAGAACTTACACTATTCCTACATGGTTTTTATTAAATCCTCATGTATGTATGTAAAATAAATTTTTATAAGAATTGAATGCCTTGGTGGATAAGTTTTAAAGAAAAATATAAGAAATGTTTTTTAGAATGGCAAAATTTAAAATGAGAAAAGGAGAAGAATAAATATAAAGAGACAAGAGAGTCACTAAGAAATAAGATAGATGTTTTGAGAAGGAAAAGGAAGTATATGAGATGAATCAAGAGAACATTAAAAACTTGTTTAAGCAAAAGGTATTTTACAAGGAAAAAAGAAAGAGGTGGCATCTGATTTAAACAAAATAATGAAACAGAATAGAAGAATAATAAGAGAACTAAGAAACAAGAAAGTAGAAAGTGTTAATAGTCAACAAGAAATAGTGAATGTAATAAAAGAATATATAGAAAACACATTAATACAATATATGATGGAAAAAAAAACAAAATGAAGTATTAAAAAGTTAAAACAAGACAATAAAGATTTGGAAAAGGTATAACAGAAGAAGTGAAGAATGTGCCAAAATAGTAAATATAGAATCAGCAAGAGGATTGGATGGGGTAGAATATTATATGTATAGATACATATTTGACTGGAAGAAGAAGCACTTAAATGAATGGCTAGAGGAAGGTTTTGGCAAGAAGAAATATGGTTTGGAGTTATGAAATTTTTATGGAAAAGAATGATGAAAAAGAGGATATACAAATTTGGAGACCAACAGTCTTAAAAAATTCAGATTATAAGATTTTTATGAAAATGATAGAAAAGAGATTGGTGATGAACTTAACTAAAATATTACAAGATACCCTACTTGGGAAATAGAGAAAAGGAAGTCAGGAGCTATTACTGGTAAGAGAAGTTACAGGTGATATAATGAATAGGAAAACAGAAGTTAAAATCATGATAGGTGATTTGAGGCATTTGATGGGGTGCAACACAAAATTTCATGGGATATATTGAAAGAATATGTCAGAGAATAATACAACTATTTATTTCAGCATATGAAAAAAAATAAAGCAAAACTCATAGTGAAAGGATGGTTAAGGTGAGGAATAAATATAAAGAGTGGTGTAAGACACGGTTGTCCAGCGAGTAGTATTTTATTTGCATTAGTTACGAATGCAGTAGTTAGTAAACTTAATACATTAGCAGTAGTGAAAGGGATTAAAGTACCAGTTATGTTCTCTTATGTGGATGATATTGTTTTAATGACAAAAAATAAAGACGGGATGGAAGTAGCCATCAAACAACTTGAGCAATATTTAAGTGCTATAGGAATGAGCATAAATACAGATAAAAGTAAGCGTATAGGTATAGTAGGTGAAATACAAAATACTAAGTTCAATATTGGAGACATAGAATTACTAGGCATAAAATTTAGTAAGGAGAAAGCTTACAGCAATGGGAAGATATAATATAAAAAGTAAGAAATATATGTTTATTCTGGAAAACATATACATTGTCATACCAAAAGAAAATATATTTAATAAATGCTGTACTATTGGGAAATTTCATACATAGCAAGTGTGTTTATGATCCCTATAGAGAATGAAAATAAATTAATTTTTGCCAGCCTGTGGAGTGGTGATTCATCACTGGGACAAAGCAGAAATTCCCTAAGACTCCAAGAGCAGAATAAGTTATTTCTTACATTTATTTCATTGAGTTACACTTCTTAACACTTATAATTGTATTCTACAGCTAATTTACTACATTTTGCACTGTTATAAAGCTTTTTTTACAGTTTCACTGCATTTGTGTACTGTTTTATACTGTTTTAACTGTATTTTTCATTGCTAGCTGGTGCTTCATTACTATAATTGCATTTTACCAAATTACTTAACTGTAAACTGCTTTTTCATACAGAGAGTTACATTTTCTGTTTGTGAGTGCTCTATCTGTTCTTTTCTGTGTATTTTTGTGAGGTTTCTGTGTTATAGTCAGATAGCATAGTCTGGATAGAGGCCTGCTGTTATCCAGGCTTGGTTGTTCTGTTTGCTGAGTTTCCTGTGTTTCTGGCAGCCATCTTCTGCTGATAGAGAATACAGAGCTAATTGGAGGACTGGCTCACTGCTGTTTTTCTGCTGTGATAAACACTTCTGTAGTGTTTTCTGCCTAAAATAGTGTAGCTAGTAGCTTTAATATTTTCCCACCCCCCGCTCCCTATTGGTGTCTTGTTCTTATACTTGGTGGCTTTGCAGTTGCCACCCCTACTGTAAATTTGATCTGGGACACTCCTCCCAGTCTAGTGTCATTAGTTCATTCTACCCAATACAGAAAGAGCATCGGAGAAGGCCAACCCACTTAGGTTCCTAACCTTGAATTATCTTCTGTTACTCCTTTCTCCCTTTCCAGTTTCCTAAAAAAATAATAATAATAAATAAATTAAAAAAAAAACTTTGCTAGAATCTCCTTATGTTCTGACTGAGTATGCTTCTCAGCTAAGTATATTTTTGCCACTTTTTAACTGTTCAGAGTTGAATAAAACAGTAATTGAATTCAGTTCAGAATACAGTTTGAATAAATTGCATTTATTTAAACTGTATTTGCTTTAATATTGCTACACAATCAATTGTGTTAGCTTGCACTGCACTTGAATTGTTTTTAGTGCTGTTTTAGCTGCTTTGCTATAAAACCAAATTTAAGCTTGTTTCCTGCATTTCCCATAACTAGTCTAGTCCAGATATAGATTTGCTGTATCCAGGACTGTTTGTTTGTAAGCTTCTGAGCCCCCCAAGCCTTTCTGTGTTGGAGGGAAGCCTTCTAGCTTGTCAGCTGGAGTGTTAAGCACTATGTAGCCTATCTACCAAAAGAGGAGTGGTTTCTGCCCCAGAAATTGTAGTTTATTGGCTTTTTGGGCAGTTTTCCATCTCTTTCAACTTTCTGGTTTAAAAGCTCACATTTGCGCTTGTTTCCTGCCTTTCCTGTAACTAGTCTAGTCCAGATACAGATTTTTTGTATCCAGGACTGTTTTTAAGCTTCTGAGCAGTGGCAAAGTCTGCTCTTCAATTTTTCCCTTAGATCTGCTAGTTCTCTCCTCTCCTGCACTTTTACATGTTTATTAGTCTAGCACTTTACCAGACTTCTTGTAGCAATTATTATACCACACAAAAGTGCTACCAGACACTAAAAGTTCTACAAGGAAACAGCTCCAGTACTTATTATTAATGCCCACCCCTCCAGGCATGTCTAAAGGCTAGTTCCTTGTGCTTTCTCCTATAAACCTGGTGGACTTGGGCATCCTGAGGCAATGTAGCAACTGCTTCATGTACATTGACAACCCTCTCCTCTTAGCACCCAACACTCAGACTTGTGAGAGATGCACTTATATATCCAAATTGGAAGCCACGCACTCCCCAGCCAAGACCAGAATAGCTCGGCAAGATGAGAAGGTCAACACTTGCATCACACCACATGGAACACAAAGCCCTCCAGAACACACACCAGCACTGCCTTCACATAAAAACACAAACCACACACCCACCTTAATGGAGGCTCTCGATAAAAAACTACCCATACAGCAGAGACCTCCAAGGCAAAAACACACACAACCACCACAACATAACACTAATCATGAGATACATAACTCTCCTAAACAGTGTGGCACTCAACCAATGCCTCTAAGGCAAAACAGCATGCCCAACACACTAGTCATAGGTGACTCGATAGTGAGGCACACTAATGTCCCACTCGCTAGGTTAAATAAGGAGAAAGTAACAGTCAGTTGCCTGTCAGGTGTCAGGATCCACTACATAAAGCATGCGCTCAGGTCCCTCAACAACAGGTACAAATATGACTCTGTTGTACATGTGGGTGTAAATGACCTGAGACGTACCTCCCTGGACTACATGAAAAGAGACCTGGAGGAGCTCTTGGATTATGCAGCCCAGGCGGATATGACCCTAGCCTTGAGCAGCATCCTACCATCACCCAGAATGATACCACAGTACAAGCAGAAAATGATTGATTTCAACAACTGGCTAAGTTTCTGGTGTTATTCTAAGGGGATCCAGTATCTGTCTGCCTGGGATGACATGATTGACAGACATCTATGTTTTGTCAGAGATGGCCTGCATCTCTCACCCCTGGGCTTCCGGATACTGGCCAAGGCTCTTGCCATGCCTATAGTGCCTTTTTTAGGTGGTGTTCCAAAGGACAAATTAACACTGTAACAGCTACAAACAAATGCAATCTGAGGGTCATGCTACTCAATGCTAGAAGTCTAAATCTCAAAATGCACTCACTTGAAGCATTCCTTAAAATGGAGAACATTAACATTTGTGCTGTAAGAGAGACCTGGTTCAAGGCAGCAGAAAGCACCCTTGCACTACCAGGCTATAACTCATTCCATACCTTTCGGCCCCAGAACTTGGACCGAAGCTCTAAAGGTGGTGGTATTTTCATGTTCATAAAGGATGCGCACACCTCCAGACTGGTATCCCAACATAACACATCAGAGATACCACAGGTGCAGCCAATATTGGGTAAGACAGCAATTCAGGTCATAGCCTGCTATAGGTCCCAAACCATGTCCCAAGACTCACACTTCCACATTCCTAAACACCCTGGAGAATATTAGGGTCCAACCTAACGCTCTCATACTGGGCAACTTCAACTACCCCTCCATTAACTGGGAAAACTACTCATGTACCAATACACTTGCCCAACGTTTCTTGGAATTCATTAATTCCAATGCCCTGAACCAGCCCATTCTTAACCCCACTACAGGTAGCAATATCCTTGACCTGGTCATTACTAACATGGGCGACTGCTGCTCTACACCAATAGTAAACTCCTCCCTGGTTAGATCTGACCACAAACTAATCACCTTGAAAATCCCCCCCCACAGAGGTAGCCACCATGAAAAACTTCTCCAAAGCTAACTTTGGGCTCCTAAAAACAGAGGTGACTAACTTCATGGCACCCATGCAAATGGAGAATAGTTGCATGATCACAGAATCAAACAACAATGCACTATACGAACACGTATACAAATGCATGGCTCTCGCCATACCCAATAGAACCAAGATGCTCTCCTCCAAAAAAGGAAGCCAATCTGGTGGTCCCCTGCCATAAACAAACTCTACAACAGAAGGAGGAAACTGATGCTGAATAAGGTGAAGTCCCAAGTCTGGAAAACCTCCCTTATCAGCCTCAACAAAAAGTTGAGATCCCTCATAAAATCCTCTAAAGCTAGCTATGAAAACAGAATTGCAGCAGATAGCAAAGACAAGCACAAGGCCTTCTATAGTTATGCAAAGAATCTCCACGGCAATACCCAGATTTGCTCTGAGCTAGTGCACAATGGTACCCCCTATACCGAGCCAACAGATATTGCCAGTAAACTGGCCGACAGATTCAGTGCCAACTTTACCCCTCTCTCCCCTCCAAAGGACCAATCAAAATACCAGTAGATTGCCAGGCACTCAGTATCACTGCTGCACAGGTTAAAAAAGCACTGTCCAAGGCCAACAATACAACTTCTATGGGACTTGACAATATCACTGGCTGTGTTCTACATGAACTACAGAGTGAACTGGAACCTCACCAGTGTGCCTTGTTCAATCACAGCCTCACCTCATGCTTTGTCCCTACTGAATGGTGCACTGCTACAGTCATCCCTCTCCACAAAGGAGGAGTGACTACAGACCTTGGGAACTATCGCCCCCATTAGCCTGATGAGTCTGATATGCAAAGCTATGGAATGCATCACCATGGACCTAATAAACAAGGATATAGAGAATCTCCAAACTCTGGATCCCACACAGTTTGGTTTTATGAAGGGTAGATCATGCCTGCTCAACCTGGTCAGCTTCTTTGAGTCAGTCACCGGAGCTGTGGATGAAGGCAAGGTGGTTCATACAGCCTACCTTGATCTGGCCAAGCTGTTTGATGCCATTTCTGATTCAGGAATCATAGAAAAAGTCACTAAGCTAGGCATCAACCCATATATCACTAGGTGGGTTGCAAATTGGCTCACAGATAGAACTGGAACCTCATCTGTGTGCCTTGTTCAATCAGTCAGACTGCCAACCAGTCATGAGTGGAGTCCCACAGGGTTCGGTCCTGGGTCCTCTCCTGTTTGATAGCTACTTCTCTGAAGTCCAGGCCAACATGAAGGGACTCTGGCTGACAAAGTCTGGTGGACCCCTGTCATAAACAAGCTATACAATAGAAGGAGGAAACTAGTACAAAAAAGATTAAAATCCCAAGAAGGGAAGACATCCCTGATCAGTATCAGCAAGAAACTATGATCCCTCATAAAATCATCCAATACTAGTTTCGAAAAAAAAATTGCCAAGGACTCAAAGATAACCACAAGGTATTCTTTAGCTATGTCAAGAATCTAAGTAGCAATTCTCAGATCTGCTCGGAGTTAGTGCAGAATGGCACAAAATACATTGAACCGACCAATATTGCCAACATCCTGGCAGACAGGGTCAGTGCAAACTTCACCCTCCTCTTACCCCCAAAAGGGCCCATAACCATACCAGAAGAATATAGAGCCCCTGAAAGCACAGACACTCAGGTTAAAACAGCCCTCTCCAAAGCCAAAAACACAGCATCAATGGGAATGGACAGTGTCCCAGGCTGCTTCCTACACAAGCTCAAAGATGAACTAACCCCTCACCTAAACACACTGTTCAAACTCAGGCTCTCCACAGGCTACATGCCCATAGAATGGTGCACAGCAATGGTTATTCCACTCCACAAATGTGGAGCCACAACAGACCCTGGGAACTATCACCCTATAAGCCCGACTAGCTTGGTCTGGCAGGCTATGGCGCACATCATCATGGATCTCATAAACAGAGACATTGGGAACCTCCAAACACTGAACCCTACCCAGTTAAGCTTTGTTAAGGGAAGATCATGCCTCCTAAACCTGGTGGACTTCTTTGAGACAGTTATCAAGGCTATAGATGAGGGAAAGGAGGTCCACACAGCCTACCTTGACCTCACAAATGCCTTTGACAATATTCCCCATTCAGGTACTATAGACAAGCTCACCAGCCTGAACATAAACCCCTATGTCATGAGATGGGTTGCCAACTGGCTCACGGACAGAACCCACTTGGTAAGAGTTGCGGGAGCTAGGTCTGACTCTAAACTGGTTACAAGTGGCATTCCCCAGGGCTTAGTCTTGGGACCCCTCCTGTTCGGCATATACTTCTCAGAGGTACAGGCAAGCACAGAAGGACTATGGCTGACCAAGTTCACAGACGATTGCAAACTAGGGGCTATAATTGACTCCCCAGCGGACACAGACATCCTCCAGAAGGGTCTCACTGAGATGGACACCTGGTGTCAAAACCATGGCCTCAAGCTAAATGCCAAAAAGTGCATAGTCATCCCCTTTGGAAAAAACAAAGTACCCACAAACTACCACATAGTTGGTAGCCCCCTAAATATGGAAGACGTAATAAGGGATCTGGGGCCCCAAGTAGATAGTAACCTCTCCTTTGATAATCACATTGCCAAAGTAGTTAGAAAATCCTTCTATGTGGCCTACATAATCACAAAAGGATTTGCATCCAGATCAAAAGAGGTCATTGTGCCCCTCTACGCATCACTCATCAGACCCATCATAGAATGCAATGCCCCATTTGGGATGTACCTTACAAGACACCTGCAACAGCTGGAAAGACCACAGAGGTACCTCACCAAGAGGATCAGTGGCCTCAAACAGATGCCCTATGCTTGACTGAAGAAACTCCATCTGTACTCGGTTGCATACTGCCTACTCAGAGGTGATCTCTGCCTGACATACAAGGCCATGTCCAACCCAGAATTGATGGACATGCTCCACCCTAAGAAAACCATATCCCCCTCGAGCCATGCGCTCTAGGGATCTAAACCTCATCACAACAATAAATAGGATGTGCTGGAGGGATAGACTCCTGTCCCAGAGACTTCCCATGCTCTGAAACAAGATTCCAATCTACATTAGGCAGAGCTCCTCGCTAATCCTCTTCAAGAGAAACCTTGACAAGTGGATGGGAAACAGAAAGTTTACCCCGGGGATCACTTCAATGACTCTGCTGGACAGAGGCACAGGGAACTAATTTAAGAGGGCGGTGAAAGCCAACACATTCCGGCTAGGCTTATAAATGCCTTTGTGTAGACACTAGGCTTGTGTCCTCTTTTTAGTGGAGAATGGATGTGGTATTTTTATGATTAGGGGAAATTTGGCATGGGCATTGGCCAAGTTCCCCTACTCTTTTCTCTTTGGAACTGCTAGATGGTGCTGGATGGTTGTTATAGCATAATAGAAGAGGTCAAATAGAAACAACAGCATGCAGGAGGAGATAAAAGCTATGGAGAGTTTGGAGGTGGAAAATGAGAATTTGGAGAAAATGTGTTTGATATGGAGAATCAGAATGCAAGTACAGATCTCTGTGGTGGATGATACAAATGAGTAGCATTTGGCTGTCTCAATGGAAAATGAGCTAAGCAAGTCCATTGATATGGTACAGGTAGCAGAACAGGGGTAAGGAGGACTTGCAGATTATGTTTTGTTGAAAATAATTGAGCAGGATGATCCAGCTGGAAGTTTTTCTGTTTCATGGGGTAAGATGGCAGATAATGTTTTTGGAAGTACTGAAAATGGTAATGTGGAAAAAAACAGGTGATGTGGCAGCAGAGCAGCAGAGAATACAGCAGTAAAAACATACAGCTGTGACAGATGAAAGCATTAACAAACCGAGGAATCCAGCATTATGGCAGCAGGGTATGCAACAGTTGCAATCTATGCAGCAGTGACAGTATGTAAAAAGGAGTGCAGCAACAAACTGGAAATAAAACTGTTTAAAAAAGCTGTGAGAATGAGAACAAAAAATGAGATATAACATAAACATTCTGTATGGGATAATTTGGTGACTGTTCTGGGATTTGAAGCTCAAGAAATTTGGTCTTTCATGCATATAGGGGGAGAGATTTTTTGTGACTTAAGATTTGAATCTGAGGGACTGATGGTAGCATTTCTGGAACTGTGTGACAAAAAGGAAACTTATCCAAGGAACAATTGTTTGTTTTCTGGTAGTAACATAAGTGATATAAAATGCTACTTTACAATTTATAACTGATAAGTTGGAAGAAGATGTTAAAAATGCATGCAGGGTTTGTGTGAAACTCTTGATAACATTGTGAAAGTTAGAGATGAGAGCAACTTATGGAATGGAGGGTGGATGTTGGAAGCTGTTTTGAAATGTGAAAAAACATGGTAAAACACATGCCAAGTGTTATTTTTGTTGCTGGTTGTGAAAGGACATTAACATATTCTGGCCAGTTTAAATTGTTTCTTTTGCAGGAACATTTCTCATTAAATTAATTCTTCTTCTTTTCTCATTAAATTAATGATTGTGATAAAATACAAAGTACCCAGTATAAAGAGAAAAGACATACAGCAAGAAGGTATGTGGATGGATGCAGACTGTAAAAAATTAACACTTTTGGATGGACTGTCAAAAGCAGACAATAAATTATGAAAAATAAGGGGAAAGGGAATAAAACATACATGAGAAAGGACAACAAGAGGCTGGGGAGGATGAATTAGGTAAAGAAAACACTATGGAAGAAGATGCAATGTGGAAGAGGAAAAAGGAAGATAAGAGTTTGTATGCAAGAAGAGAATTCAAGAGATGGGATTGACACAGAACTTTTTTCAAGTTCTAGTTAGTGAAAAAATCTGATTGGAAGGTTCAAGTATTATTTATACATAAACCCAGGAAAATTATAACAATAACGGAAAAAGTAAAAGTAAGAAAAATGCAAAACTTAAAAAAAAATTCCCTAAACTTAAAAAGAAAGAAAAGTAACAATTTTAGTGTACTTTCAGCAAATGTGAACAGTATTATTAAAATTGTAAGAAGCGTATGAATACTGAAATGGTGTGCTAAATGTAATGTGGATATTGCTATGTTAGAGGATGAAAGACTCCTAACAAATGAAGAAATATTGCAAACAGAAAAATGTGAGTGGAAATATAATTTGAAACTTAAAAAGTTGTTTTAGGTTGGCTGTGTTGTGCAAAGAAACAGGGAAAATACTTTATGTAACATTGGCAAGGATGGGAAGATTAATTATTGTGGATATGAGGTGGACAAAGAGCATGTTTATAGAATTATAGCATTGTATGCATATACAACTAGCAAGGAAAGCCCTATTTAATCAAATAGTAGACTGTGTGGTGGCTAACGAAACTTATAATGGCAGGGGACTTTAAATGTCATTTAAGGAGAAGACAAAAAGAAAGCGCAAGATGTAAAAATGGAGATACAGGAAGTGATGAAGTGTGGCAAGTTAGTTGTGTAGAACAAAAGTCAATGGACTTATAGAATGGGTCATTTCGTTATGAAATTGATTATGTTGTATTATCAGAATGCTTAGTGGTAGTGGATGCTGCTACAGTTGTTTGGGTTTCTGAAACCATTTAGCAATATGGATGGAGATGATAGAAAAAAGAGAGTATATTAAAACAGGAAAGAGAATAAAAATAATAAATGAGAAATTATGAAGTGAATTTAGAGAGTAGGAATACTTCAATTAAAAACTGGTCTGAATGGTAGATTTAAAAAGAAGTATAGATATAAAAAGTGCTTTTTTCCAGTGGCAGGATGATGTAAGAAATATCAGATAGAAAGAGAAGGTGAAATATGGGAAAATTTATAGAAATGTATTTGAGAATTTAATGAATAATAGAATAGAGTAGTATGATACAGAAAAAGAAATATGTACAACAAATCAAGGAAAAAATAAGGCATTAATGTTTAAGCAGAGATGTTACTTACAAAGGAGAAGGAAGGATGTGTCTACATATTTGTGTAAAATAGTAAAAAAAGGATATTGGTATAAAGAGATAAATGAAAAATGTAAAATGAGAGGTGAAAAGAATACAAAAGCAAAGTCTAAGTATTGTAGTACAGCATGTAGAAAATCTGTATGAATATACTGATGGAAAATAAGAGCAAATGGAAAGTAAAGAAATTTCCAGAAGAAGTTAAGGAAGAATTTGAAAATAAATTATTAATGAATTGGAATGAAGTACGGAAGAAAGTAAATGTTTATTCAGTATCAGGCCTAGAAGGTATAGGGTATGAAATGCACAATAGATTAATGGACTGGGAAAGGTAGTATTTTGTAAATGATCTGAATGAATGGTTGCATGAATGGTTTGTTTATACAGAGTTAAGTTATGGGATATTAAAATTTATATAGAAGAAAGATGAGAAGAATGAAATAAAAAATAGAGATCCACCATACTTCATGACATGGATTATATGGGAATAATACAGAACAGAATGGAAGGATGCATAAAGGATCATATGGAAAAACATATACATGGAAGAAAAGGGAAAAATGTCAAGAATTGTGATTTGTTGTGAGAGAGACTGAGAATGATGTCATAAGTAAAACAGACGGTGTGAAACCTATGATATATGATCTTAGCAAGGTATTTTATACAGTGAGACATGACGCTTTGTGGAATGTTCTGGAGAAGTATGTAATTGGTAATACAACTAGAATACTGTGTATGTCAGCATATCCTAGTAATAGGGTGAGTGCTGGTGAATGGGTGGCTGAATAAGGAAACAGTCAAAAATTGTGGTATAAAACAAGGATGCCCCATGAGTGGAATGTTGTTTGCATTGGTGATGAATGCTATAGTGAGAGAAGTAGCTTATAAAATGAAAGATGCTAGATATGTGATGCAAAAGGATATAGTGACAGATGTTTTGACATAAGCAGATGACATAGTTGTGGTTGTTAAGAACAAAATATGGATAAGATAAATGGTGGTTTGTCTGAATAGATGTTTAAAGGAAATTGAAATGACCTTGAATAAAGATAAATGTAAAGGTACAGGTGATGTGGCAAAATTCGGGTGTGCATTTTTCAATTAATGAAATATCTTTGTTATGAATAAAATTTGGGGAAAATATGTAGTTATAATGCAGTGGGAAGCATTGATAAATGAAAGAAATATGTCTTCTGTGAAGGATGGATAGATTAGTACTCAGGAAAAAAAGTTTATCTGGTGAATTCTGCATGACAGAAATAGGTTCACAGGTTCATAGGTGTGTACTAGGCTAATGGCCCTGCAGCTTTTACAAGCCTAGCCCATAGGATTACCCTGGCATCATGCCACCCAACCTTAGTTCCTAGTGCCTCTGTCGAGTCGAGCCACTGGAGTAATCCCTGGGGTGAATTTTCTATTTTCCATCCACTCATCAAGATTTCTCTCCGGTGCATTCATCGAAATGTCATCATGCATATATAACACATGTAGCATTCCATTTTATTTTCAGTGGATTCACCTTCCAATTTTATCAACATAACTTGAAAAGCATACATCGACTAGTAATGAGGCATTTCATGAAAGAGTTAAATGCTTCTTTTACAGAGACGTGTTCTATCTCTTCATGAGATACTGAGTTTTAATGGATCGTGTTTGAGACTGCCATCAAAGATACATCAGTTACAGATTCTGTCTGTAGGTTCATTGGTTGATGCCTGTCAAAGTGGCAATGTTTAGACATGCTGGCAGGCTCCAGATGAGAGGCACTTGTCAAGGTGAAGAAACTGACCTTTTGGAAAATGCTCACAGAATGTTCTCCTGATTCATGTAAGAGGAATCATCAGTACAAAAAGGCTGCAAGCAGAGTGGCCACAGAACTGAAAAGTTCAGCATAGGAGAAGCTTGAGGCCATAATGAAAAGCCATCCGCTAACATCATAGAGGCGCTGGGAAAGGATTTCATGCCTCATTGGGTGGTAGGACTTTATTAAGGGCTAGGGAAGTGTTTGCTGCTACCTGAGAGATTGTACAAGAATATTCTCAGAACCTCCTTAATCTAATCTAATGGTATTACTAATAGTCTCTATCAGAAGGCAGCCTGAAATATCTGCTGCAATGGCAGCATTACTGTAATTGAAATCAGCACTGGTAAGAGGCATTGATTATCATAACATAAAGCTATGGGAAGGAATTAGATCAGACAAGAGGGCTGAGGAAGTGTGGCTATCATGTGTCTTCAGTTTTACATGGAAGGTGGGGACAGCACCTATGGACTGGCAAACAAGATTGGTTGTCCATATTTCTTTAAGAAAGAAGTCCAGATAATGTATTCTACTATAGGTAGATCACACAATTCAGCCTCCTTAGCACAGCCTATAGTAGACTGTTGGGAAGGAAACTTTGTTCCACAGTCAGTTTCAGAAGGAATAAGCCAGCCTCAGCTCATGCCATGGAGGCAAACCCAGCCATTAACATGTTTTGTGCAGATGATTAAGGCTAGAAGCTGCTAATGAGTTTCCTCCTGTAATTTTGCATTTTAGTCTAGCCATCTCCCTTAATCTATGATGTGGCTCTTAGCATTTCACTTAACCAGAAAGTGCTTCCAGCTTACTCTTGAAAAGCTATTGTACATACCAGACTAACCCAATGACCTGCAGCTGAGTCAGAGAGGTGAGTACAGCCTGCTGGTCCAGTCTATAGTTATTTTGTGCCTGTACAGCTGTTATACAACAACATGTCCCACCATATGTTATGGGAGATCCTGCTGGTGTACAGGGTACTGAGGTGACCCCAGCATGCAGTTTGGTACTGGTATGAAAATACTGACAGCTGTATCTGCATTAATTCAAGATGGCGGTTGGTCTTCCCCATAGATGCATCTTATCTCCTCTCCTCTATCTTGTTTTCAAGTACACCAAATCAAGAAGTAGCCAGGGCTTAAACACAGAATTATAACTAGGTCATTTGGTGCATCTGGTACTCTATGCAGTCCCCCAAACTGGCATACCCCTCAAATCAAAATAATAAAAAAAGCCCTTTTGTTCTGGAAGCCAACACACACTGAGTACTTGAATCATAACCACAAATGCAATAAATAAATATTTATAAATATTTATGTTCATAAATCACTGTACAGTAATGACAATCAGCACTTGCATATCCGAGGCCATGGCTGTTTCTCAGGAAAAGAACAGATTGCTCTCTTTGGTTGCTGGAACAGCTAGCCATTATAGTGTTATAACTACCTCATAGACTTCTTCATGAATGCCAGGAAGGAAGACCATGAAACTGACAAGTAGAGCAAATGTGCAGGCACTGACTGATCTGTGACAGTGAAGGAGAGGTGGAATTCCTGGACACAACTCTTGATTTAATAGACATTTTACATCTTCATCCTCGTCCTTGTCCATGAGCTGAGGAGGAAGGACTGAAAGAGTGAGACTGATAGTACAAGCTGTGGAAGTAACACTTCTGCATAGCTGATCCATTGGCAGAGAGACAGGAACCAATGTGTGCCACTGCTTAACCAGGTTCAGCTAGAACTCTGGGTATACAGAGGGTCGGTTATAAAGATGGACTTAAAGGGTTAGAAGTGAGCTTAGGCTCAAAGGAATGGATTGAGAATGGACTGCTGCTGTTCTGTCAGTAGGGAGGACTAGGGAGAGGTCCACAATGGCTGACAAATATACAATGAAGGGTAGATGCCTTGTGTTGCGTGCACAGTATTGTGCAAAAAACATGCTGGTATCATTGCACACATATCTCAGGAGGTCATAGGGAATGAAACTCAGATCTGCACTATGATAGGCTACTTGTTACCAGCTCCTCCTCCCAGTACAGAGGTAATGAATATGTTAATAGTCATGAATCATTTCTATTGAGGAATTGTTGCATTGACCTCTCTCTCTCTCTTTTTCTCTCCCTCTCTCTCTCTCTAAGTAACATGTCCTGCTAAAGTCTGGTATCTCATGATCAAAGAATCAGCTGGCAATGGGTTATGCCAGGATTATCTTCAACAAAAGTACGAAAGATGAGAAGAAGCCTTATGTGAAAAGCAATGTAAGGATTTTGAAGTTAGCATTAAAAGCAATAATAAAAAAAAAAGTTGGCCTGGAGTTTTCCACCTCTCTTAAAATACATCCATTGCTCTTTCAGATTGAGAAAAGTCAAATGATGTGGTTCAAGCATTTTATAAAGATGGTATTGGGGGTTCCAAGTGAAGCTGTTCCAATCATGGGCTGCATGGATGAATCTCTGAGGCTGACCAAGAATATAGCAGAGGGATTATATCCATTATCAAACCTTGGAATTCTTTGGGATCTCCCTGATTGAGCTGCAGTCTGTGTTATAAAGTATGTAGTCTGGTCTGCCTTGCTTACACTGCTGCCTCCATGACTCTCCCAATGAAAGCAAAAGGAAAGTCAGATGAATGCTTGGAGAGATCTATATGATAATATACTGAAAAGCGCAAAAATAATTTAGCTCATGTCTGTTTTGTATTTTTCTTTCCTAAAAATCCCTTTTCCAGTACAGATTCTCTACTATTTCCTTTCATCTATCCTCTTCCAACATAGAATTCTAAGAACTTTACTGAATTTCAGACTCACACCACCAATAATAAAGTTGGCATATTCTATTTGTTTCCACAGCCACAGAGATCTCCATATCAGGAATGCCTCCCTATCAACAATGAAGTAAGAGGTTTTCAATTTTGAAAAGCAGCATGGGTAGAATAGTCATCTTTCTGCAGCAGTAAGGTGTTAATCAGACTAAGTCACTCTCTGGCAAGTAAGATCACCTGATAATTCTTCCTGTTTGGTGAGGCTTGTGACATCCCCAAATCAACAACAAATATGAACACATGCACATCCACAAAAGGTACACACAACCTGATACACTACTTAATGTTGAAGAAGCCACCAGCCTACTTTCAAGATCTGTTTCATAGTACAACAAATTTCCACCCTCTCTCTGGTATTGGAAAGGTGACTCCATTTACTTCATCCATTTTGATGACGTTCTGATGGCTAGTGTTCATTCCCAAATCTAGGTTAGCAATATTAGAGAAAGAAATGCAGTTTCAGTGTCAGTAAGATAATGGTTGTCAGAGACATGTATCACTAAATATGTACCTTGTCCATATTTCCTGTAATGTATAAAGACCCATCGTGTAGGAGGTATGAGGTTAAGACAACCACTTAACATCTACAGGCAGTACTAAAGCTGTTAATACAGTATACTTTATGTTACTTTTACCTCTGTTTTGGAGCTGTAGCAATCACACTGTATTAATCCTTTACAGCAGCACTATACAATTAAGCATCTGATTTGTTTATATGACCTCATCAGAGTTATTTGGGGTACTAACAGAATCACACAGAATTCCTTGGTACTACTGCAGCATTACTTATTTTTATTCTTTTTATCTCTGACATTTATAAGTGCATGAGTGAGTCAGTGAAGTGACCCTTTTTAGTCATGACCCAAACTAAAGGTAAAGACAAACAGAATTAAACAATGGAGCATAACAAGTACAGTACATAATATGATTAATAATAAAACATTAATACCATGATTGAGGAGTCCAAGACACTAATCTGAAACATCACTGCGATCTGAATAGTATTGTGAAGTAAATCTTTATAGCCATTAAAATACTACAGGAATCTGTATTGAGTACCACAGATATCAAATTGTCTATTAAGTGTCACAGCATAGTCTGCAGCTTAAAAGTGTTCATTCTAATGTGAGGAAGACAAGCTGCATGTCGTATGAGAGGGGGGTGTTCTCTATATGTAGCATCATAAACAGTTCTTGACCAGTGATAAAACAAAAGTGATATCAAACAATGTGGAACACAGAAACATATTGATTGAATTATTTAACTTATTATAAAAGCATGACTGTACAAACATAAACTGTTTCCATTGCTCATTCTTGTTTTGAAAGGCTGCTGCATACATAGTTTAAAATGGGAACTGTAACTCTATCTACCATAACCAATGTCAGTCCCGCAGGGTTCTGTGCATATTGCATGGCACAAATGAATCACTTCTGTTGAAGAATTGTTGCATTGACCTTTCTCTCTAAATAACATGCTCTGTTATGGTCCAACAACTCATTTGTTGTGTTTATGCAATTAAACACATAATAAAATAGCAAGAACAACAAAGGATGGAGATATAATTCAAACATCTGTGGTGTACAGATGCAGCTGTTAATGCCTGCTAGTACTGGGCCTTTCTCTATCTTTATCCTTAAACACCACTGGCATTTACCACTCTAAACATGCATATTAAAACATTTGGTTAAACTGCTTACAGTTAAACAGCATCGTATTACTGACTTGAATGGTGGGAACAGGACTCATCCTCTTACAAGAGGCAATAGGACCCACAAATAATAATTACTACCATTTTGTGGGCATGGCACTTAGGAAACCAGGCATGCTAAATCTATTCAGCCTTGCAAATACAGCTAAAAGCTCTATAGCAATAAACAATAGGCAGCCAAAACATTCTGACTGTGGGAAAGCACTGCTATTTGTTTTGGTTTTTGTGTATAACATGGAGAAACTGAAGCTTACTAAATTGTCAACATTTATTCACTATAGAATGGGTGTGTCATTGCTCAAGATTAAAAAGGAAATAAAAAGAAAACAGGTGGACACTCATAATGTGTCAGCATATTATACAGGAACATATTTAGACTGCATAACATTTTATTACCTTTGCAGATACAAAAATTCATACAGATGTACATACACATATACAGAGAGCTAGCTTTCTATTTGTTCTTTTCTCTATCCTCACATATTTCTACAGACCTGTCAAGCTATCAATACCTCTGCATGTTGGCCTGTTTCAGTGTAGGGTGGTACATACATTTCAAAATACTTGTTCCTTACAATGGAACTTATCAATTCAATCAAATCTAATACAAATTTTAAACAGATCATAAGGCAAATGAAACTGCAGCTTCAGCAGAGAGAGGCTTGTATAGTAAGCCTTACAGAGAAAAATACAAAAATGCTGGTATTTTAACTGGAAGACTTTTGATGCATTATGGTCAAGGGAATTATGGAAAGTAATATCATCCCAGGATGGTTATTGCAAAAAGTTAGGCAAGCAATAATCCCTGACAGAGTGTGTGTCATTGGGGAAACAATACACGCCCAAGGGTTTTGCGAGGGCTGACTCCACAAGAAGAAGATTAAAGTCAGTCAGTATTGCCAGACATTCGTGTTTTGTACTTCATAATGTTTAACAAATGTATGCGGATGGACTGCCTGTTGTAGTCAGTGCTGTTTGTGTGTGTGTGTGTGTGTGTGTGTGTGTGTGTGTGTGTGTGTGTGTGTGTGTGTGTGTGTGTATCTATCTCACTTACGCTCTCTTTATTTCTGTCTTTCTCTGTTTCTAACATGCACAGACACTCACGCACACACGCATTTTTTTTAATTTACTTTTTTGTTTAACTTTACACTCACTAAACAGCAAGCCCATAATTAGCAAGCATAATAAAATGATGTATGTTTGCTATTTTTTCTGTTCAAACTTGCTGGCAGCTCAATATGTGACCATAAATCAGTAGACTTGTTTTGTAGTGAGCATTAACTGTAAATCAACACCCTGCTGGGAATTTCTCTATAGGCTGAAGAAAGGGTAAAGGTTAGGTTTACCATGGCACCATATTGAACATGGACCATGGAATACTAATAACTTATTACATGGATACAGAAAAGAATGTATTTAAATAAGCAGTGTCCTGAGAGAGTGCCAACTTTAACACAGTGCCTTTTGACAAAGGTATCATAGTATTTGATAAAAAAGAACTGCCAGCCCTAAGACTGAGCAACACAAGTTGTTTATCTGCTATGGCTGTAGAGAACAATAATTCTGGATTCACTTGCTAGCTAGTTAGTGCACGTACAAAGCAAAGAACCCAATTCAAAATGGGTTCCTGTGCTTTTTTACCTCAAAATGTACGCAAACTGTTTATCTAAGGTTAGGATGCATTCTGTGAAGCTACTAGCTTTGCTCTCTGAGCTTCTAAATGGCATAGCTTTATTTTACTTACTGCTGAAGAGTAAGACAAATGTTTCTCTGAATTGTTCCAATAAGTCAGTAGCTAGGGTTATAGGATGTCTGGGAATGTTATAATCCAGAAGATGAAAACAGCTTTTGGGTAAAGGAGCAAGTTCTAAGTGCCAGGGCAAGGCAGACGTTGATGCAGATGGAGCTGGGAGGATGGCACTAAGACGTGTTTCAGTATAATGTTAATAGGAATGGATCTGAGTACAGGTGTGGATACAGTGTGACTATTCATGAATATAGTTACCAGCAAGAAAATGAGCCAACTCACCAGACTGCTGTAGATTTGAAGATTAGTAAGGGTACATGGAGGGAAGTTCTGCACAAGAATGAATGCGTGTTTTAGCATATCAGTGCAGAGATGATTCCTAGAGGGTGACTGTCATCAATAGTATCATACGTGCCATCTTCATGACAGGGAGATATTTGTGCTTAGTTTGAGAGAAAGGGGGTAGAGCAGGGATATAAATACCTGGGTTGGAGGAGGTTCACTGTACTTGGGCAAATTGGCAGTGCATTGTCCCTTCCTTCTCCCTATGTCTTGTGGGCCTTGTGGGACAGGTTCTCCTCCTTTTTTGTTCATCCTCCTTTTTGGGCCTTTGGGGTTGTTTTGGTGGAGTTTGGGAGTACAAGCAGGTGCAGTGGCTGTACTCTGAGGTGGCAGACTTACAAAGAAATTGATGGCAAAGTCACAGGGGGGACCTAAAGCCACCTTGTGAGAAAAGAGGCTATGTTGTATGCATATCTCATTGGAGTGGTACTTAATATGTTGTTGTTTAATAAAGAAAGTCATAATGGCAATTTGGTGTGGTTATTGTGTTTGAGCGGTTGCACCACAAACCATCAGGCAAGTGTAGGAACACAAAAACCTTTGAATGTTTAGCTGAAGTGTGATATGGTCTATGAAAATATTCCCAGGTACTTGTTTATTTAATTGCTTGTTTGTTTTCATTAACCAAAAGTCTGACTGGGCAAAAGCCTAATTTTCAATAGGGGGACAGGAAGAACAGCTCCATAAATAATTACATTTTTTATACATGCATGAATACAGATAAAGTTACAGATAATAGCAACATGATATTTAGACAATGGTGACAAAGCAGATGAGACCTAGTACAATTAGGAAAATAATCACTAGAAAATACATTTCATACATAGGGATCATGCCTGTTAAGCTTGGTTACTTTCTAGGAAACAGTCACCAAAACCATGGATGAGGGCAAGAGAGTGCACACCACCTACCTTGACCTAGCCAAAGCCTTCAACATTATTTTCCACTCAGGCATAATAGATAAACTCTCCCAACTAGGCATCAACCCATATGCTACCAGATGGATAGCTAATTGGCTCAGTGATAGAACCCACTCAGTCAAAATAGGCGAAGTCACCTCTAGTAGTAGACCCATCACAAGCGGCATACCCCAAGGATCGGTCATGGGGCCTCTACTGTTTGGAATATACTTTTCTGAGGTGCAAGCCAAAATCAGTG
Source organism: Protopterus annectens (assembly GCF_019279795.1). NCBI lineage: Eukaryota > Metazoa > Chordata > Ceratodontiformes > Protopteridae > Protopterus > Protopterus annectens. The sequence continues at coordinate 182,959,639 of NC_056725.1, read as the reverse complement.
ATCTGTGGCTGACCAAGTTTGCAGATGACTGCAAGCTGGACACTGTCATAAATTCTTCTAGTGATGTGAACATCCTCCAAGAGGGTCAAACTAATGACTGGTTCCAGAAGCATGGCCTCAAACTGAATATCAAGAAATGCATCATTATCCCCTTTGGGGGAAATGGTGTTCCCAATAATTATCATATTAATAACAATGTACTAAGCACACAATCAGTCGAGAGGGACTTGGGCACCCAGGCTGATAGCAACCTGACTTTTGATCACCATGTTGCCTCTGTTCTACGGAAGGCTTTCTACATGGCCCACCTCATTAGTAAGGGTTTTTCATCCAGGAACAAGGAGGTCATAACATCCCTGTACTCCTCCCTTATCAGACCCATTATCGAGTACAATGCCCCCTTTGGCATGTACCTAGCCAAGCACATGCAGCAGTTGGAGAGACCACAGAGGTTCCTGACCAGCAAAATCCAGGGTCTCAAACACCTATCCTATACAGATAGACTAAAAGTCCTGTCCCTCTAATCACTCTTGTACAGACTGCTCAGAGGTGACCTGTGTCTGGCATACAAGGCCATCTCAGACCCAGCGTTGATGGAGTTGCTGCATATCTGTAAGTCAAACTCCACTCGCACAACCCACAAGCAAGGTCTCAACCTGGTCTGTGACTTTAATAGAACTTGGTGGGATAGATTTGTGTCCCAATGACTCCCCCATTTGTGGAACAGACTTCCTCTCCATGTTAAGCAGGGTACCACACTAGCCCTCTTTAAGAGGAGCCTGGAGGACTGGATGGGAAATAGAAAATATACCTCTGGGATCCCACCTGTGTCCCTGCTGGACAGGGAAAACAGGTGCTGATTTTGTGGGAACATGGGTGAAATTCTTGTCTAGGCTTATAAGGGCCTCCTGGACAATAGCCTAGTATCATCATATGAACCTATGACCCTATGATATGATTACAGATAATAGCAAAGCACACATACTTACACAAGAAAAAAACAGTAGAAAAATACTGGAGGATTAAAGCATCAACTGAAACATGAATAAAAGGTGCGCTTAGAAAGATAAAGCAGCTGCAGTAGCATTATCAAGGATGAAGTCCTATGCTTAGAGATTAAGAAACAAAAAGCAAAAGTACAATGGTACACAGAAAAAGAGGGAAAATGAAACATTGAAAATTTAGTGAGACAGAGGAAGAGGAGATGTAAGTGATGGGATGAAAGAGGAAGAAGTATTTCTATATATGAAGGACACGTCATGGTATATAGTATTCTAACTGAGGTGACTCCTATAATTAGATTAGCTAAGCGTGAAATATGTACAGAGCCAGGTAATATTTAGATGCTTTTTAAGTTAGCTTTTGAATCTTTTTATTTTTTTCTTTCAGTTTAAGTGGAAGAGGGATGGAGTTCCAGAGTTTTGGGACACAGTTATAATGAGTCTCCAGCAGTGTTGTTAGACTTGCTAGTAATGAAGAAGGGTTTATTACTTGAGCATAGGTCTCTGATATGGGAGTAGTGTTGTTGTCTATTTTGTAGTACAAGGCATTCTTCTGGGGTGTGACAAAGTTTGTAGACTGTGATTAATTAAGAGTAGGTCAAGCACTGTGGTAATCCTAACCAGTTCTTTTAAGACCACACAGTGATGGGTTTTGCAAGGAGCATTTATGGTAACTTTAGTTACTTTGTATTAGCACATCTTCTCTTTCATTTTCTCTGTTTTGGGTGGAGTTATAAGTTTAAGGTGCATAAAAAATTGATGGGAGAAGCTAAATTGCAGCAGTTGAACTTTAGATGTGTGTGGACATCCTCTTGGAACTCCAGTGGACAGTGGTAGAAAGGATGACAAGTCCTGATGCCATTTAAATACTTGTTGTCTGTAGAACAATAGCTGTCAAACCCAGAAAGTGACGACTGCTTTAGGTCAAGGGGAAAGAATTCAATGAGGAATTTTGGCGGAGGACAGTGTCAAAAGCTTTAATAGGTCAAGGAGGAGAGATGAAACTGCAGTGTCTTCCTTCCTATTTTGGTTGATAATACTGATAAAGTTGAGGATTTTGACCATTGTACTATGATTGGGTCAAAGCTGGGTTGTGTTCTGGATAGAAGATTGATATTAGTTAGGTTGTTGAATTGTGTATGGATACATTTTCCTTGATTATTGATAGTGGTGGTAAGATTGCAACAGGCCTGTAATATGGAAACTTCATTGGGTTACCATCTTTATGTAGTGGTATAATGGAAGATGTTTTCCAGATGGCAGGGCAGAGTTTTATGGAATGGTCATTAAGATTGAGAAGTGGAAGGCCAAGGCATCAGTAATGAGCTTTAAGAATTATGTTGGCAGACAGTTGGCAGCAAGGTCTGTTGGTTTTAATTTAGATAGATGCTTTCTGATGGTGGAGGTTTGCACAGGTTTTAAATTGAAACTCATTGAGTTATTGTCTTGTGGGACTAGAATGAGGTCAGGGATAGTAGGGTTGTCTCTAATTAGTGACAGAACAGAATCTGTAAAATGGTGGTTAAATTGGGTTGGAATATTATGTGTTGTTAGTGGGATGAAGATTTTTTTTTTTACAGATGAACAGAACAGTTTGGAATTTTTTTAGTATTTGTGTTAGAGATGGAATAGTAAGATTGGTTATCATTCCTAATTTTTTGGCAAGGTTTCAAAGAGATTTAAATGTTTGGAAAGTGTTTTTTCTTTTATTAGCCTACCATATTTTCTAGGATTTACAGTCTATCTGTACAAGAAGTTGCTTGGTTTCTTTTGGATGTAATGGTGCTGGGGTGGATTTCACTCTTTTTGTTCTAATAGGTGCCTGTTCATTTAGGAATGTTTTGCTTAAATGAGACTGTATCCTCTAGTTGCAAGGTTTTTAGTAGATTTCAATTATGGTGACTTAAGAAGAAGATAAAGACGTCTTTGTTGAAATTTCACAGTTGGCAGATGATCACTAATACAGTCATGTAAGCATCCTGAGGTTTTTATGGTATTGGTTCTTTTGGTAAATATCCACTCCAGTGTAGCTTGTCAGGCATTTTCTTGTCATTTCTTATACTGCTGTTGATCAGTTGAGAAAAAATCGAGTTTGAGGGGGTGTCTGAGTTCATAGGTTGCTAATCAACATTTACCTCACCCATAATGATAGTTTCTTTGTGTATATTGTAAGCTATTGCAGGATATCTTCAGTGGTGTTATTTCCTGGAGGAATACGTTCCAGCAGTGAAGATGGCCTTTCTGTCATTAAGTCTGAGACAAGAGATGCTGAGTTTTAGAAGAGTCTCTGATATCCTTGTGGAACTTCAGCTAATAGTGGAAGGAAGGATGAGAAGTGCTGATGCCATTGTAATGCTTGATGCGTGTAGAAAAATAGCTGTCGAACCCAAATGGTGATGACTGACTTAGGTCAAGGGAAGTGTGTTCAATGATCTGTCATGGGGATAGAGTCATATCTATAGCATTTTCATATATTATTGCTATACAACCTCTGTGTTTATTTTTGTCTTCTGTCCAGTCTGAACATATTAAAGCCTGGGGGCATTATTTCTTGTTTGAAACATGTTTCTGTGATGACTAGTGTATCTGCACTTGCAGTTTACTACATATACCTCTGAGAGTCATACTAAGAAAGAGTAAGGTTGATCCTGTGATGGGGGGGGGTGTTGTTGGTGGTAGAGTGGGAATGTGTGTTGTAGTGAAGGTGGGTGTGTTTTGTTGGTTTATGACAGGGTCAAGATTAGGATGTATATCACTATTAAGTTTAAGTTTAATTATTGAGTGTTGGAGGGGTGGGACATTTCAGTTTATTTCTGATTTTTATGACAAATTTTAGTGTTATAGATTTGTGTTTTACGTATATGCATGTATAGTGGTCTAACTATGTGATTAGGTATAGTTCAGGAGATGTGTAAACAAAGTCTGAGTTGGCATTAAACATAAGTAAGTGTGAATTTTGGTGAAATTGTGTTTAGTATTAAGCAGGCTTGGTCGCTTGTGAGGTTAGGAAAAATAGCACAATTGTTTGTATAAACACTATTATTAAGGACCAAAGGAGACCAGAGAATGAATTAACAGTAGAAGTTAAATCTTATTTGTAGTTATGGAAGACCATTTTTTTTAATTACAGGACAATATTTAACAGACAAAAAAGACAATATGAAAATGTAACCAAGGTATATGAATAAAAGCAATGACTGAACATTTTATAGATTTCACTCCATACCCCTATTATGTTGACTGAATTTAAATATAGATGCCAAAAATAGAGAGATTTTGCTAAGGAAGAGAAGAGTCAAAATGAAACTTTGTGATGCAGAAATGAGAGTATAACACTGAAAGATGAAATATCTGTAGCTGAAGAAGAAAAAGGAATGAGACCACAGGTATATCCTTACTTGTTAGAACAGATAAAAGGTAGAAAATGATGACCTGTGTTAAAGAGAAGGAAAGTTAAGAAAAGGATGAGGAGGCATAGTAGAAATAAATGTACAGAGAATGATAGCTGGGACTGATGAAAGCAGACAGGACAGGAAACCTCATCTCAAATTAATAACTGTGTAACAGTAATTGGAAACGACAGCAAATGTATTAATAACTAGCTGACATGATGTTTAGGAAAAAAAGAGTACTAAAAGTAAATAATGTAATCAGGTGACATCGTTATCACCTGTATTAAAAGGTGGATGAAGCAGAGCAGAAGGGAGACAGATCCTGAAGTATGTGGGGTTACACTATACCTAAGAAGAATTGCTTTCCTGTTAGAGCTACAGGGTAGAAGGTCTTCTCCATGGTAGAAGCTTAGGAGGCCTGAAGAGAAGACAGAAGGATGCTGCAATGGGCTATGCTTTATTTGCTAGTTCATGAGATGGAGAAAGGCATGCTTTCCTTTAATAAAAGATTTGAAAGAGATGTGCATTAAATTATTCATCTATAGGTAGATATATTATAAAGGTTCATAGGTACTTACTAGGCTATTGATCTGTGAGGATCTGAAAGAAAGAAAATAGTCGTAGCAAGAAAAAAAAAACAAAGCTTTGTATACTGTGGGAAGGAGAAAGCCTTGTGCAGTTCAGGGATAAAGAATGTACTTGACAATATTAGAAAATACAGGAATGGGACAGCAAAGAAATAACTGTAAATAGCACAACTGAGTACAATGTATTATAATCAAACACAGCAAAAGAGCAAGACTGCAAATCAGTCACTGAAGATAAAGTATGTTCCATACTGCATGTGGGAGATTTGCAAACATTCAGTTTGTGTTGTCACTATGGACCAGATTCATGAAGGCTTGCACTGAGTCTAAGACTAGAGTAAGACTCCATGCAGCCAACATGTCTGCCGAGCGATCCAGGAACAGCCGGTAGGGGCGTGCAAGAGAGCTCCTAAAATGACTCTTACATGGACAGGGTTAGTTTATGCAAATTCCCTCATTTGCTGCTGAAAGCTATGCAAATGAGGTAAATTTGTGATCCAGGAAACACTAACCTGTCCGAGTAAGAGTAGTGTTATTTGCGGAAATGTACTCAGTTGGCAACTGAGTACCATTCTGCAAATGGCAAAACGGAGCCATGACAGCTCCAAATAAAGGATGAATCCAGTTGAGGAAGCATGCAAATGGCCATATATATGGCCATTAGCATTTTTTTCCATTGCAAAATAAAAAAAAAAATTTTTACTTCGATCTCTGATGTTTAAGCGTAGCGCAGCACCACGCAAACGTGCTGTGCTCTAAAAACCAGAAAAACAAAAAATAAAAGCCACAAATAGGGATTTTATTCAAAATATTCATCTGCCATGCAAGTGAATGGCAGGCTGAAGACAACATGGCTACAGAGTAGAGGTTGCTAAGGGGGAAGCTCAGTCTGTGAGATATAACCAAACATTAGTAGGTAATCCTATGCAAATGAGGATAAGGATAGTGAATCCCAATATTTCCTGCTATGTGATCCATGTCCCTAGAGTGTAAGAGTAGGAAAAGGGAAGTAACAGAGTAGAAGATGGGTGACATCATGAGGGGGTATGTATCAAAAAGACTGTTAGCTTATTGGAGTAGAGTGGCATGTGTTTGCTGTGAGTTACTCAGGACTAAAAGAGGTGTGTATACAGTTGTCTAAACTGAAATCAAGAAACTGAAAGTGTACGCCGTGGTTATCACTATAGTTTCTTGCAAAGCTGCTGACACTGTGTGCATGTGTGTGCATGTGTGTGCACGTGTGTAAACCCGTCTAAGCCTGTATGTGTGGGTGTGCTCCCGTGTAAGCCTGTGTTAGACTGTCTAAGCTAGTATACACGAATGTGCACCCGCCTAAGCCCGTGTAAGCCTGTGTAAGTCTGTGTGCGTGCATGTGCACTCATGTGCGTGTGTTTGCGCTTGTTTGCGTGGCGCTGCCCCCTGTGGAAACAGAAAGGGAAAAGGAAGGAAAGGAAGTAGTAGGAAGTTAACCAAGGAGAACTAGCAAAGCTGTCAGGTGAAATCAATCAGAATCAGCAATTACACAGGCAGTACAGTAGCCCAGCCCAGCCCAGCACCTAAAACTCTGCATACAACATTCCCCCATGTTTTTCTCAGAAACACTGCAACACTGCAGTCAACAAAGAGAAGTGAAAACTTAAAAAGTTTAAACTGAGACATAAAAATGTTAGGGGCTGCCATTGCTGTTATAAGGCAACATGTGCAAAATGCTGAGGGTGGTGCCATTGCGAATGCTGCTGAGCAACCCACAGTGAGGAGACGGAGAAAAGTGTACAGACCCAGGGTAACCTACCAGGGGCTACATGAGCTGGAGATAGTGGAGCACTATAGAGTGGGCAGACAGCTCCTGCAGCAAATTGTTGAGCTGTGCAGGCCACGCCTCACACACAGAACCAACAGAGGGGAACCCATCCCAGTGGAAACCAAGGTATGTGTTGGCCTAAGAATACTAACAACAGGTACCTTCCAGAGACCAACTGGTGATATGATGGGGATTTCACAGGCATCAGCATCAAGGGTACTGCACCAGTTCTTGAATGCCATGTCAGCACATGTTGGTGATCATGTATATTTCCCCAATACTCATGAGGTATTGGCCAGCAATATGTGTCTCTTCGAGCAAATAGCGGAATACCCTGAGGTAGTGGGTACAATTGCCTGCATGCACATACACAACAAAGCACCAGCTGGTGAGTGGGGTGGGGCCTAGATCAACCACAAGGGCTTCCACTCCATCAACTGCCAGGTCATGTGCGATGCCCAGGGCATAATACTGAATGTGTGTACTGGCTGCCCTGGAAGCTACCACGATTCCCATATCTAGCATCTGTCGCAGCTGTACCAGACATTTGCAAATGGGGACATCCCTGACGGTCACCTAGTGGGGGATGCTGGATACGCACTGGAGCCGTGGCTGATGACACCCATCAGAAATGCACACACACCTGAACAAGAACTCCATAATGAAACACGCACAAACACGAAATGTAATCGAGCATGTGTTTGGGATGCTCAAGTCACGGTTCCGGTGCCTGGACACATCTGGTGGAGCCTTGCAGTACTCACCAACTACATGTACCCACATTTTTATGGTAATGTGCCATGCTAAACAATATGATCCTGCAAAAACAGCTGCAGCAGGAACAGCATGGGGCAGGGCCAAACAGCCCCCCACTATTGCCAAGGCCTGTACAGGCACAGCGTGACTCAGAGGAGGAACAACCTGAGCCTGCCCCAGTAGGCAGAAGGAGGCATGCCCAGTATGCCTTGTCCTTGGCAAAGAGGCAATGCATAGCACATACACTGGCTCAGTAGGAACCCTGGAAATTATACCTCTCACTGACTCGCACATAAAATAAAAGGGATGCCTACCTTGACAGTACCTGTTTCCAAACATGTATAGGGAGTGTAGTATGTGCATCCAACATAGGCAGCCCTGCAGCACCACCTGAGGCATGATTGCTATGTTTTAAGCAATATAAAGCAGTGCTAAGCAGCTTTTACCAATATCTAGTATATGTAAACAAAATTGCTCGTGCAATGTTGGCCAAGGTCGGACAAAGTTGAGCAAAGTCAGTTAAACATGCTCATATCTGATTTACTGTTCCTTAAGTAGTCTGGTCTGGCCAGCATGAAAATAAAAAGCAGTGACAGGGCTTGAACCCAAGATACTGTGCACTATAGTTACAGTATTGAACCACTAAGTCATGATAGCATTACAGTGGTAGAGACACAGCAGGGAAAATTGTACACTGATGCAAACACAAAGCAATGCTGTATCATGCCCCTAATGAGGTAAATGGGTAACCTCACCCACACGCCTATGCAGACAGAGAACATCAGGCCAGGCGTTGTGATGTGGGTTGTGTAGGCTATGAAGTCGCAAGCTAATATATATGGCAATGAACGCTAAGATCTGTAGTACACTAGTATGCCTCAAGCCAGTACGATAGGCAACAGTACAGACTGTAATGGTGTCCTGTACATAGCAGTGCAGGCACAGCAAATGTGTATAAGTGTCAGGTGAAACCCACATCCTATGTACACCCACAGTAACAATCCGGTGTGCCCACGGGTAGAAATGGACAAAGAATAGCTGTCTCCCCTGTATGTAGAAATGTTGATAGGTCTATGCAAAGTGTTTCATGGAAGCCCTGCAGGCACAGCATGATCCCTGTTGATCTATGACACAAAGGTGAGCCCTGATGTAAAAATACACCTTGATTTACCATGCACATATAGTATAAATGTGTATACTGTGCGTGCTCACACACTCCAACAAATGTAGTGGATTTCATTCAGCATCACACTGAAAGGTCATACTGGGCATGCTCACACACTTAGGCTAAATAAGAATGTGATAATAAGGGATCTATGGACAAATGTGTATAGTCATCTCAACTTCCTGAAACACATTCACAAAGTGGTCTGAAAATCCTGCTATGTGTACACACAAACTGCCAAGGTCAGTGCATGTAGGTCAAAGGAGGTTGTCACTACTCAGCAGTCATCAGACCTGTCAGAGAGTACCACGACACACTTGCGAGGAATCTGACTAGGCACGTTCAGCAACTAGAAAGACCAATGAAGAACCTTAACAAGAGGATTACTGGCCTCAAATAGTTGCCCCATGCAACAAGAATGAATGTAACCCAAGCTGTACTCTGTTGCATACTGTCTACGCAGGAGATCTCTGCCCAACAGACAGGTCCATGTCATGGTTAGACTCAGATCTGTTCTGAGTTACAGCTCAATGGCACTATATGTACAGAGCCAACTGATATTGGCAACATCCTAGCAGATAGGATCAGTGTTAACTTTACCCCCCTCTCACCCATGAAAGAGCACATGTCTATAATGGAAGACTGCAAAGTTGCTGTCATCATGGCTGCACAGGTAAAAAACACTCTCCGAAGCCAGTATCACAGCAGCCATGGGACTAGATAACTTCCCAGGCTGTGTAGTATCTACTTCCCTGAAGTAAACATTAACATGGAAGTTCTGTGGCTACTGAAGTTTCCAGAGGACAGCAAACTAGGAGCCATCATTGTAAACACTAAAAATATGGACATCCTAAAAAAAGGCCTCACTGAGACAGATGGCTGTTGTCCAAGCCATGGGCTGTAGCTCAATGCCAAAAGGTGCATTATCATCACCTTTGTTAAAATCTCTGTAGCCAAGAACTACAACATAGGTTGTAGTATACCTCAAACTCTAAGTGTGACAAGAGACCCAGGGTCATGGGTGGACAGTGGATACAACTGTGATAAGCACATTCCCACAGTAGTCAGGAAACTCTCTTATGTGGCACACCTCATCAGAAAATGTGTCTCATGCAGAATAAAAGAGAACATTGTTCCCCTCTACTCACTACTCACTAGAACTATAAAAGAGTACAATGCCACTGTTGCTATGTACCTCACAAGACAACTACAACAACTGGAAAGCCAGCAGAAATACTTCACAAAGAGCATTAGTGGCCTGAAATACATGCCATACACAGACCATCACAAAATGTTCCATCCGTACTCCCTTGCATATCGCCTACTCAGAGGTGTTCACTGCCTAACATACAAAGCTATGTCAGACATACAGCTGTTGGATACGATCCACATAAAGCACTCACAATCACCCTGACCTTTGGACCCAAGACCACTAGTGAAATACAAAAGAAAGTGGTGTAGCCATTTACCTTATGGATATCCAGACCTCCAGGTTACTGGCACAGCATGAGGCCTTGGAGACCATGCAAGTGCAACTAACATTGGGCAAAGCTGCCCATCAAACTGTAGCCTGCTACAGATCATGTACCTTGTCTCAGGAACCTCACTCAGTATTCTGGAGAACAATGGCAAATATAAAGGTCCTATCAAACACCATTATAGGAGGAGATTACAACTACCCAAACACTGAGTGGGTGAATTACTCATATACAACGTCCTTTGCCCAATGTGTCCTAGAGTTAAGAAACTCTAACACCCTGGAACAGCTGGTCAGCATGCCCACTAGAGGTGACAACATACTGGACATGATCATCACCAACATGGGGTACCAGTGTTCCACAACAGAAATAAACCCCTCACTGGTAATATCAGATCATTGAGTAATCACACCCAGCCACATCCCGCCCCCACACACAGTCAATGAAACCACTGTGAAGACATTTTCAAAAGCAAACTGCACACTTCCCAAGACCAAAGTGGAAAGTTCCAAAGCCCTCTTGCTATAAGATAATGGTATACAATCTGCCAAATCATTTACAAGTGCATCCTATGAGCATCTACAGGGGTGCATGGATCGAAACATCACAAATAAAACCAAGATGCACTCCTCCAAAAATAAGAAAACAATCTGGTGGTTGTTGCCCATAAATAAGCTAGACAACAGAAGGAGGAAACTAACACCTGATAGAGCCAACTTCACTAAAGAAAAGACATCACTGATCATTATTAGGATGAAACAATGATCGCTCATAAAATAATCCAAGGACAGTTTCTAAAGACCAATTGCCAAGGAATGTAAGAATAACAACCACAAAGCCTTCGGTAGCTATACCAGACATGTAGGTGTCAATTTAAAAATATGCTGTCAGCTACTGAAAAAAGTAATGACATACACCAAACCAACTTTCACTGCCCACACCCAGGGGGACAAGTTCAGAGTAAACTCCCCCCATCACCCCCAAAAGGGCCTGTGTCCATCACAGAAGGATGCAGAGACCCACATGTCATGGACATGCAGGTAAAGACAGTCCTCATCAAAGCTAAGAACATAGCATCAATGTGACTGTAAGTTGTCCCCGGCTGCGTCTTACCCTAGGCCCATAAGGAACTATATCCTCACCTACATTCACTGTCCAGACTCAAGCGTACCACAGGCTATGTACCCAAAGAATGGCATACACTAACAGTCATCCAGCTCCACAAAGGGTGTGCCAAAACAGAACCTGGAAACCATTGCCCAACATGTGTACTCAGCCTGGTCTACAGAGCTATTGAGCAAATCATCATGGAACCCATGCACTGAGACATTGGAGATCTCCAGACACTGGACTCTACACAACTTCACCTTGTTAAAGGCAGAGCCTGGCTCTCAAACCTAGTTGACTTATTTAAAACAGTTACCATGAACATAGATGGAGGTGAAAGTAGTCCACACAGCCCACCTGGACCTCACTAAGGGCTTACCACACCATCTCCCACTCTGTCATCATGGACAAGTGTACCAGCTTGAACATGAACAGCTATGTCACAGGATGGGTGGCCAAGTAGCTCACAGATCAAACACACATATTCATAGTTGCGGGTGCCATGCCCAACTCTAAGCCAGTCACAAATGGCATCACACAGGTCTTGGTCCTGGGACCCCAACTGTTCAGTCAATACTGCTCAGAGGTACAGGCAAGCACAGCAGGTGTAAGGCTGAACAGGTTTGCAGATGACTAGAAACTGTGGTCCGTAATTGACTGTACAGCTGACACAGACATCCTCCAGAAGTGTCTCAGAGAGACAGATACCTGGTGTCAAAACAATGCCCTCAAGCTGAATGGCAAAGAATGCATAGTCATACCCTTTGGGTAATACAAAGTGCACACAAATTACCACATATGTGGCAATCCAGCATGTACAGAGAAAGTCATTATGGCTCTGGGGACACAGATAGATAGTAAACTCACCTTTCATGATCACATGGCCAAAGTGTTTACACATTCCTTCAATGTAGGCCATCTAATGTCACCTAATGTAACACACTTCGTATAGTCTGATGATGTCACCATCCTACAAATATACCTGTAGAAAAGGAAGCTCCCAGTAATATGTATAGTGTGTCATGTTAATGTGTACTCCTCTAATATCATGAAGTAGTTAGGTAGGGGTTTGAATCCTGTACTGGACAACTGTGTATGTGTATGTGTGTGTTCTCCTTGGAAAGGGGCAGCCTTTTAGGAGAGTAGTGTAACACCTCAAAAGTGGTAATCTAACCTTTGTCAAGTCTGATGATGTCACCATCCTACAAATATACCTGTGGAAATGTGAACTTGTCGTATTCTGTATAGCGCATCATGTTGACACGTACTTCTCTAGTATCACGAAGTAGTTAGGTAGGGGTTTGAATCCTGCACCGGACAACTGTTTGTGTGTGTTTTCCTTGGGAAGGAACAACCCTTTAGGAGAGTAGTGACACACCTCAAAAGTGGTAATCTAAACTTTGTCAAGTCTGATGATGTCACCATCCTACAAATATACCTGTGGAAAACAAAGCTCCCAGTATTCTGTATAGCGCGTCATGTTAATGCGTGTTCCTCTAATATCCTGAAGTAGTTAGGTAGGTGTTTGAATCCTGCACCAGACAACTGTGTGTGTGTTTTCCTTGGAAGGAACAACCTTTTAGGAGAGTAGTGACACACCTCAAAAGTGATAATCTAACCTTTGTCAAGTCTGATGATGTCACCATCCTACAAATATACCTGTGGAAAAAAGAACGCCCAGTAATTTGTATAGCGCATCATGTTAATACGTACTCATCTAGTATCATGAAGTAATTAGGTAGGGTTTTGAATCCTGCACTTGGTGAGTGTTTGAGACACTGTTGGTCAATGTGTTGTGGGTTTTGCTTTTACCACTGTATGACATATCAGGATGCATTGCACATGTGAGCTAGCTGTGTGTCAAATACATATCTGTACATGTTACCTCAATGATTGCATGTGTGGGAACCCTGCTTTCTCCAAGAACACAGCTGTCATCCTTGCCAGACTGTGCTGCTGCTTCCCAGACCTTAGGTCACATCTGTATGCTTGTGACAAGGTCAGCGACTGCAGTGATCCCTGGCCTAGGTCATCTGTGTCACACAAAGTTATTACAATTCCTATTGGAATGTGTGAGTGAGGGTCTATGGCCGAGGTATATGTCAGACCTGTTCAAACGCAGCAAAGTCTGTCCATGATGACTATTCATAACAGGTGTAGAACAAACTATGTGGATATGCATGCAGACCACTTATTGCTTATGTGATCCACCAAGGGATTCCAAAATACCTTTGGAAATGTGATTAACAAAGGAGAGATGACATAATACTTGGTTGCATGTACACATCGGTACCTGTTCATCATGTTGGTGGCTACTACCTATGTGGTACTGTGGGGATAATATGTTTCTTAAAGCTGGTTGACTATGCTTAGTTTGGCTTATAGCTTTACAGCATGGGTTTGACAACAATCTGTCTGTATGATACCCTTGTGAAGGATGTGTGTGTCATCTGTAGAATGCATTATAGGCCACAGTATGCATTACCAGAAGTGGACGGACATATCCCTACTGTGATTGCTTGTACCTAAGAGAGCTATATGCCAAACAGGAGTGGTCTCAGTAATGGTAGCAGGTGAATACCAGTGGTTACTGGCATTGTATAGTACCTGAAGGATCCAAATGTTGCTGTGTGTCTTACATCTGTGCGTCAGTTGTCAAGACATCATCTAACGATTGGTTATGGTCATGCTGTTGAAGTGACATATACCACCAGAATGCAAAACAATGACAGATAGTAACATTATCACCCACAGCACAATGTCAAACCATGTCATACACACATGTGTAGTCAGGTTCCGGAATGTGTGTAGTACAATGCATACTGGCCACCAATAGAAACTATGGAGTGTTACAGTGTAATACAGAGCATGTCACCCTGGCCATGTGTCCATTATGCACGTACAAGCAGACAGTGCACCTGCACCATGTTCACAACTGTACACCTGCAAATCTGTGCTACACACATCCCGCACATACTGTCCACTCTCTAACACATGCTGCCAATACTGCACACATCAGCCAAGTGGCACGTGGTTGGACAATACACAATTGGAACCAACACTGGTGTAAACAACACTACAATGACAATCATAGCTTTAATGCATCATGCCTGCTCGGCTACACCTTCAAGCATATCATTACACTCTACAGCTGACAACATGCTAACATTGCTATACTGCTATATAGACACCCTGTGCATCAGCACCATGGTAGCCTGTTCCTGCATCGATGTTACAGATGACAGGAGGCGGCACAGGTTTCATCATATGCACAGGGGGTGTTGTTGGTTTGCCAGAGGCCTACAGTGAGCCATCCAATTGACATGTGTGTGTGTGTGTGTGTGTGTGTGTGTGTGTGTGTGTGTGTGTGTGTGTGGGGCAAGAATACTGGAATGGGCCAATGTTGTTGTAATGTGTGTGGGTATGTGTTAGCCCTAGGTGTCTGAAGTATGTGTGTGTGTCTGCATGCACACAGTTCCACCATGTGGCTGCCATATATGGGTATTTGTGGGACAGCCACAGACTGTACCTGCGAGGCTTTACAGATCACCATCTCTGGCCATGGATACGGTACCTGTGCCTGGCAGGGGTGCTACTGACACTATCAGGTACTAAGCCATACTGGGCACTATATCCAGAGGTGGATGGATGTACACTGGACACAGGTCCCTGCTGGGACTGTCCAGAGACACATGCACATGGTCTTCTAGGACATTCTATGGACAGCCCACCCCCAACATTGCTGGGGCTAGTACTGGCACTACAGGAGTGACTGTGGCTTGAGGGACATCCGCAGTGACTGCCAGCTGTGGATGTTGCTGGCATATGTCCTCGTCAATGTCTCAACCATCCTGCACTGTCCTGACACATGGGCATGACATTGCGGAGGATATCTAATGTCTCTCCCCAACGTCTATCAGTGACCTCGGTGTAATGACAGATGTCACCTGCTAGGTCATGGATACTGTCAATGATGGCGGTGTTATGTGCCCTCTGTGCCCTTAGTCCCTGTCTGGTGTACTGTTCCATATGTGCCAGTGCCTTCATGACAGCCTGGAACATGCGTGACATTGTCAGACCTGTGGCACATCTGCCAGTGGCGTGATGAGCAGCAGGGCTCCTACAGGAACCCCTGGACATCTGCCTATGTGGTACCCTTCCAGACATCTGAGTATGGCTGCTGTGTTGGGATGCATGTGACATAGATACCACACTGTCCTGGCCAATGCCAACTGTACGCTGTCCCTCAGCTATGGGCATTGGTGATGGATGTATTGGCAGTATGACTGTATGTATGGATGGGGTGGACAGCTGTGTACTGTTGATTGGTGGCCCAATGACAGACCCTGGCAAACACGCCTGTGCCTCAACACACCTATCTTCATTATCACTATGTGGCTCAGTGACATCAGTTTCCCTGCTGCAGTGAACCAGCCTTAACACAGCACCTGTGGGAGGGAGACAGGAAACACATTTTACGACCTGTACATGATGTCGGCACACATGCACACATGAACACTTGAACACATGAATACATGAACACATGCACACATGAACACATGCACACATGAACACAAGAACACATGCACACATGCACACATGAACACATGCACACATGCACACAAATACACTCCTCACTACAGCAGATACCCACACACACCACCAGCAATCCAAAACATACTTAATAGTGGTTGAAGGTGGGTTACAGTATCACAAGGCAAACAGTCATATCACACGTGTCAGCATGCAGAAAGTTTGTTGCTCAAGACCATGCAGTGCGAGTGTAGACAGCCCGTGTTAATAACAGTATACATGGCTTTGATGCATGTGTGTTGTTGTTCAGTGATTGGCCTCACCCTGAAACGCAATGTGTACATGGATACAACATTGCTGTGCAAGTATTAAAAGGTCTGCAATGTCCTGTGCACCATCACTCACAGGTATACAGACCATGGCTGGATGTGTATCTGTATGTCACATAGATATCCATTTCTGATTACAGTGTCTGTGTCTGTAGCAGATAATTGTGGACACAGGTTTAGCACATGCATGCTATGTATACACACAGGATGAGTGGTGCATGTATACGTGATGGAATAGCATTGCTCAATGTGGCCATTGTACAGTGGGTATGGTGAGTGTAGGACATATTGTGGACATGCCAGTGCCAGCCATGACATGGCATGCTACAACATGACTGCAACATTAAACATCACACATACCCAATGTGTGTCGTGACCTATACACTCAATAGCATTACAAGACATATACGTGTCACTTTGTACAAATGGTGACTGCTATGCATATTGTGTATAGGTGCATATGTTTGCACACACACAACATTGAGGTGTCTAGCAATGACTACTATGTGCAGTACTGTGGTCACTGTAACTGGATGGGGTGTAGTACCATGAGCCATCATCATCATGCATCATGTGGTTACTCAAGGCTACTAATGTGTGCCAGACTGCCACCTAGCATGCTGTACCTGAACTGCAGTACTGTGGCTACAGTCACAATTACACAGCCACTTGTTACATGGATTTGTAAGGTGCCCAATAGGGAGCATTGCCTAACATGAATGTGTTATGTGTTGAAGAGTGGTGCACAGCCCCATGATAGGCCTCTACCCCTCAGGTATATTATGTGTGCTGTGTGGATGACATGTGGGATACTGAAGTGTGACCTTACAGCGGGTGTCTGGATATGCTATGTGAAGCATGTTAAGGTGTACTGCGTATGACAAAGTTGTGTATGTTATGTACATGTGTATCAACTATGCCTGTCCAATGTCCAGTATGGTGTTGCCACAATTGTGTGTGATGCTCTGTGTATTGCATGTGATTGAGGCAGCTACTGTCATTACTGAGATGTGCATAGTCTCACAGCAAACATGCACAGCATGCATTATGCATAGGTGTGTTCAAGGGTGCCCGCAGGCAGGTGCAAGGGGGTGCACTTGCACCCCCCTGGAACTGGCTGGCCGAGAAATTAATTTAAATAAAAAAAGTTTTTTTTTTTAAAGGGCGTTCCTCTTTAAGAATGCCCTTTGCATCACGTCCAGTCACACAGACGCAACAGGTGTTTGCGACCTGTTTTCGTCTTCTGTGTCTGTGTACGACTGATGGTTTACATCCTTTTCTTTCGCGCCTACTGGAGATTTGAATTCAAGAGGACGTTCGGACTGTGCCGATGAATGTAGAAGTGAAAGGTAGGTGTGTTATGCCACATGATATTACAGACAGAAGCATTAAAAATTAATAGTGTTAGGTTTCCACATTTTGGCAATGCATTTTTTTTTTGTTATTGCTAGCAACAATATCAACAAACTACTGGAAGGCAGATTCAAGGACATTAAGTATGGCTAACCCAACAACAAAGCTAAGACCTAGTAATTGGAGTCAGATTTAGCCAGATTTGATAGCATATATTTTGCAACAACTTTTGAAAAACCATAAAATAAACAACAATCCTAAAGCATATGCAACCAGTTCCCCACAACACTCCAGGTAAATCTACAACCTGGTGAGTGGTGAAGAAAAGTTGTGATATACCTTCCTAAGTCTAGATATCATTTTTAAAACTGTTGGATCTTGCCAAATACATTTTTTTCTTTTGAGTTAATAATCCCAAGGTGTCATGTTTAACAGCTTGCATCCAATCTGCCATGAAACCCGGGTACCATATCAATTAAATGCTCATTTGCTTTAGGGAAAAGATGCACCCTATAATACTAATCCTGTATATAGGAAGTAGTAGCATGCCTAATTCTAGCAAAGCTATCAAGATCGGCTTTCTTAAAATAAGCAATATTGTAAGTTCAGTGTATGCCACAGGGCATCCACTTTAATTCAGAGTTTAATATTTCTTGGTAGACAACATTTATTACCATCCCATTATGCATGCTTCTTTTTATATCCTTTCTACTGTGTTTCTTTTTCCCTAGATCAGCAATTCAATGAAGAATCTTCCAATTTTGTTTAGCTAATATAACAAAGCATTCACTGAAATGAAAGTATAATAAAGCAGTTACTATCAACATAAATTGCAGAAAGCTGCCAGTGCTATGATGATGGAAAAATGAGTCTTTCTTGTTATTCCACTGGTCATGTGGACACTTTATTTTAATGCTTTTTTTCTATAATAACAATTGGTTAAAATAATTCTGTGAGGAATTACATATCCATTAGGATTAAAGTTTCAAAGTGACAGCTAGATGTCTTACTGCATTGCTTTGAAATTAAGTTGATGTGACTTCAGTTTTACAACTTAAAAGGCACAAAAGAAGTACAGAGAACAAACTATTATAACAAGGAGTTGCAGTAATAACAGCTGTGTCACACTTACAGCCTGTGATTCACAACTAACTTTCCTTTTAATGAATCTCTTGTGGGCAATCAATAGCTCTCAACTGTTATCTCCAGCATAAGGGAACTACCAACTAACTAGGGAACTAGAGTAACCATTGACAAAGAGGCTGTATACCATTGAGACCTTTTAAACACTATTTGCATTCATTTTCTGAAGAATGAGAAATGTATCATTGTAATTCCCAGCACTAACTAAGGACTTACCCCCTCACACTATTTTTTATATTTTTTGGGCAAAATCAAAGAAGGTACATTCAGCCTAATATAGAAAATCTTAGGGCTGATTTCATGTTATGGCATAGAAACGTGTTGAATTACAAAAAAAAGTGACTGGAGCTGCTCTGTAAATATAGAGTACTGCCAACTGAGGTATATCTGTGGTAAAAGAAAAATCACCACATCATAAGTAAGAGGCATCTGTTACTGCAACTACACGGGGATACATCGTTGCAGACCCGTCAGCAGGAAGAAGAGGATGCAGTCAGTGACAGCAATGTTGACATATATAGTCATAGTTCACTGTACTTTGCAAGTGGCCCATTGGACCTTAAGTAATGTAGATGTATTTAATTTTGAAGTGTATTCTTGTCACCCTCTTGGTTATTCTAAGTTTTGAACATATTTATAGATGTGGAGTATTTACCTTTTTCAGTCAGCCTATTCCATAATATTGGAATCATTTGTGTACTATATTGACCCATTTTACTGCTTTATCATGACCAAGTATAAAACACAGCCCTCTGTCTCTTCTACCAGCATATTGTGGGTTTAATAAGAACCCTAATTCTTAATGTCAGCTTTAAAAGTTAAAGTTTTCTCCTCTAGCATCTGTAAAAAACAATTTGCAATATAAGATATTGCAATCTGCCAGTGAAAGTCAGTCTTCTAATAACTGTAACCATTTTGTATAATGGCTTTGTACCCATCCCAAAAATTTTGTTTCACCCATAGTGAGGGGTCATTAACACAATTTGAATTTTGTACTTGGTCTAATTACTGTTATGTTTCACACTTTAAGAATAACATAGTTTCTAAAACTGATAGTACTATACATTTTACACAGTTGTAAGAAACCTCCAGCACAATGGAAAAGGCCCAAAGAACACAGGAATTATTGCTGGACCATTAGAGCTGTCTATGCAGTATGAAGTTAAGAATCAAAGTATGCGGCAGTAGGATTTGTCACCAGGTGTTGAGCAGCGTGACCCAAAAGGAAAAGATGCAAATCAGTAAGTACAATGAAACTCTATACCAACTAGAAATGTGTGGAAGTCTGTCTAAATTTCTGCAGCTTCCCACAGCACAATAACCAATGTAGTACTAGAATCCAGTTTGAACAGAGCTTTGGTTCTTTCTGTCCTATTCACCCACACCTTGAACTTGAATGACGATGAGGAGGAACTTAACTGCTTCTGTGAGCACACAGTGTTTTGCACAGCCATGCACTCTTTCCGTGACATTCACATCTACAGTTGGGGGTTCAAAACCTGGCCATACTCTCAATTGTATAGGTTATTGCAGAATGTCCAGATTTGTCATACATTTTTGGTGAAAGCCTGTTTAAAAAAAAAAAAGCTCCACAAACAAAAAACATTGCACAAATGCAGTAACTGAAACATCTAACAATATCAAAATTGCACTCCAAAATAATGTCTATAAAAAATGGCAAACAGAATACAATAAGTAGTTTGAAGAGGAACCCCTCCCCCGCACCCTGATGTAAATCTGTTATGTATACTAACTCAGTTTGCATAAAATTGGACAAAGGGGAAAATATGCTGTCACAAAAGGAAATACTGACAGCCCAGATATCTGGAATTTTGTAAATAATTTTATGTCATTTGTGAATATTGATATGATTCATACAGAAGTGTGTGTATTAAGGTGTAAAGTACTGGGCAAAAATGTAACACAGCATGCCCTGCCAGCTTAGAATAGAAATGTATATAAACTATTGTAATTGTGTAAATGTATATGTTTTAACAATTGAAACTAGAACATAGTTGTGTCCTAGTTGCCTGTTGCACATTTTTGTTGCATGTTGTGAGAGAACGATACTGTCAGTTTACTTTTTTTTTTATGGGGCTGCTATCACCCATTAGGGATAGAGTGGCATCTGCATCCATGTTAACTATTGCCTGCCTGGTAGTGGCCTTACCAAAGGTATAACTGCTGTCTGAATTAATTTTGGCCTGTCAGACGTCACCCATTATTTCTGTAGTAGTATGTAGTACTTCTGCTCTGCTCCTGTGTCCATCCCTTGTTAGAGAGCTATACCACAACAACTGTTAACAATTAGTTCCAGCTAGAGTGTTATGATGTACACCTGAACTTTTTGCGGTCTGCTGAAATACAAGCCTGCACCAGATTGAGTTGTGCTACTGTTTTCTATCTGTGCATATTTCAAATGTTTACATGTAGTTACTAGTATTTTTATTTAAAGTATGTATGCACCCTAAGTTCAAAAGTTTTCAGACACTGTGGGATTGGGAGTTTCTATAACTTCAATTGTGCTACGTATAAATAATTCGGTTTGAAATTTGGAACACTTTTTATTGGACTTTGTCCTGATGTGACAAGACACTGGCTGCTGGTTAAGTTTTATAATTTGTTACTCTTTCTGAATAAATATATTTTAGATTTTGTTTTCTTAGAATACCACACTGCACTCAAGTTTAGAGATGGGTTAGTATTTGTAATAGTAAACTTTCAAAATATGAAATGTGGTGACGTTAGATCTGTTTATTTTATTAAACATAGGGTTTTGTTTATTTAGTAGTTGTTGCCTGACCCTGTTGAAGGTGAAGCTCCAGTAAGTGCATTGTAAAACCCATCTTGGCCAAATAAAGGTATTGATTGCTTCACTTCTGTGTTCCAGCTTCTGCCCATATGCAGTTGGTTAAACAGGAAATGGCAAATAGAATATTTTTGAAGTACTTATCAAGAGAATTATGTTGTGCTGTTTGCATTGTTGTCACATCTTCAAGGAGTGCTGATTTTTGCTGGTGATCTACCTTAATTGATAAGGAAGTCCCAAACAAATATTTTTTGGAGAGTTGCTAGCATTACAAATCACAGGACATCAGACCAAAGAGGGGAGTTTAACTGTTTTTAATTACTTCTTACTTTGAGGCAGAAATCTGTTTTCTTAGTAGATTAATAGATATTTTAATGAAGTGTTGTATTGGTCGCATTCAGGATGGATTAACATTGTCTTCTGCAAGTAGTTTTGATATTGCAAAGTAACTCCCAAAGAGACAGTGTTCTTGTCACTACAGGATGTTTACTAAGGTGAGAGTATGCAAAGAACTACATATATAACATTATCATGGAGAACATAACATTTACTACAGGTTTAAAAAGACATGGCTTACTAATTTACAGATATGCAGAGAGACATGCACAGTATGTTTAACTGTTATGTTCTGGTGTGTATGCATTTTTATTATATGCTGGAGTCTTTATTGCTGCTTATTGAGAAAAGCTGTTTTCCAGACTCTAAAGGTTAGAAAGAGGTGTTTTATACACTTCAAGGATTGTGACAAGTTATGAGCAGTTTACAAATCATAAAGCATTATCTTCTTCCCCTGTCATACTGTATTTTTATTTAATTGGTTTATCAGTTAACATTAAGTAATGTGCATTCAGTTACAGAATAGTATAATAAATTCACAGAGAGCCATTGTTTGGTTTCTGTTACATGATGCACTTTTCTTTTTTTTGAATCCACATAAAGGTCAGATTTTTTTTTTATTTTACATTTGTTTACCGGGGAGGTCCGACTGGACAAAGCTGTCCATTTTCAGCAGAGGCCCAGGGAGAAAAGCTCCAGAACAATTGCTAACATACTATACATAAGATATTTACGTGAGCATTGTGGTTTACACAGTTATAAAATATAGCAGATATATGATTGCATAAGATATTTACATAAGCATAATGGTTTAGACATACAATTAAAAGTATAGTAGGTAGTAACATATGATTGTTCTTACAGTATGTTTAGTAGAGATAATGTTGAAGATGTACTAAAGATAAGACAAGAAAGGAAAAACTAAAAAAACACTAGCCAGATTGTCAAAGCAGGAGAATATAAACAAGTTCCTGTGAGGTTCATTGACATTTTAAGGGAAACTGTGAAGACTGTGCATAAAACATATATTCCTATCCATAATTCATACCTCAGTCTCAACCTCTTAGAGCAAAAAATCTGGACAAAGTCTAAAATGATGGTGGAACAAGTAGGGACAGATTTTAAATATTGCTCTTACAAACTTAGAAAGTTGATAGAATAATAGGTTTTGCATTAGCATGAAATTTCTGAAGGATGTGGACTCTTCAACTCAAATGTTTATCATTATTTAATGACTTCAATCCTCAGCTATTTGCCAGAAAAGTACAGATTTTAGGAAGAACACAAAAAAATATGAGGCAAAAATCTGGACATTCTGCGAAAATCTGTCCAGTTGAGAGGTATAATGGTGCTTACTGCAGTATTAAGTTTTCTTTGCATAAACATGTACAAAAGCAAAAATCAGCTAGTGTTATGTATTTATTTGTTGTTGTTGTCCAGGTTAGCATGATGCACTGTTAATCATGAGTGGGCGGGGGCAGCAGAGGGGGTGGGGATGTGTGGGCGGGGTTTGGGTTTGCACCCCCCTGCAAAAAATCCTGCGGGCTCCCTTGGGTGTGTTACATGTACATGGCCTACACCTCACCTATGACATGCACATTTCATTAGCAATATTAAAATTATAACACACTCACCAGCATCGACCGGCTGCCTTGCTGTCGCACCAGAGGGACCTGCAGGAATATGAGACAGTTTGTCAGTGGCCACAACTGTGCCATTGCTACTGTGAGTTTGCTAAACTACAGTAGTACAACAGTCGACAGTCACAGGCGTACAGATTATATTCCAAATATCAGTATTGCACAACACTATGCAGCACAACTTCTAAACACACAGTACACATTTCACATATGCATAATATACCAATACAGGTAAGAATAGTCTACACATAGGTCATGTTACCTGCACGCACCATGTCAACATGCTGGGTGGCTCCAGCCTCCATGATGACACATGTATGTTGCTGTTCCTGTTGTTGGCCAGGAGCCACCACGCTTATGAGCAGCTCCTCCACTCTGGTGAGGGGGGGATGAATGGCTACCCCACCACCTGTGGCAAGCTGTTGTTGACAGATATCAGACGCATGCCGTAGGATATGTCTAATTAAATCACTGCAGTGATGGCGTACCTGCTCATATGTCCAGTTATGCATGCCTACGTCATTTACCCGACGAACAAGATCTTGCCATAGTGCAGTGGTTCTAGAGAACAGCAGGGTGTAGTGCTGCACCAGGCTGCTGTGTATTTTGGCTTTCTCTGCAGCTGTATAACACGGATTTCTTTGGTGGGACATGCCCTTGGAAGACAATTAAACAAGATGTGTGAGCAAGTCATGTGGCACACTTAACATTCTAAAGTACAGATATCAATTAACTTCCATATATAGCATCCGATTGGTTGTCAGAGAATACACATGTTCAATACCACATATTAGTGCTCAGGCCACAACTGGCTGACAGTGCCTGGCACGCACTATATATCAAACCATGTTCTGCACAGCAGCAAAGAGAAGCCAGTATGTAGGACTATACACCAGTAAATGGCACACTATATGTGACACAATGCACCACCTAGCCACAGGAGGTATATATCAAGCTAATGCATAAACAAAGATGTCATCCATTGCAATGAATGTAAAGTACAGTTAGAATATTACCAATATACCACCCTAGTCATTGATGCCAAACACCTGCCTAACATATGTGCACAGTTGTTAATATAGGTGGCATACTGCTGTACTAGACTATACATGTTGCTAGATACACATGTATACCCTGTAACACACATATGATTGAGGGCATGGTACAGACATAATTACACACACATCAGACATACATACAACACACAAATGTATGCCAACCCAGATTAGCTTTACCTGTGTACCATACAGTACTGGGTGTCACTACTTACAAAACCTTATGCCTGAAGTATGTAATCTGTGAGGACTACAGGGAACACACAAAACAGTGTTTCCAAGCAATTTGAACATACACCATACTGTACTGTTTAGGCCTACAGCTTCAGGTAGTACTACAGTTCATATGGGAGTTGGATTCACCAGCAGTACCACTCACTAAGCATACATGTATTGCTTTAGCCTACAATGGGACACCACAGTCAACAACAAGGGACTACGTCACACCATATGCCATACTACATTTTCTGCCTAGCAATAGCATACACATCTTTTGCTGGGATCACAGCTAGGACACAAACTACCATGGCAGAAACAATTTCACACTAAGCTATCACACCTTTACAGACCTTGCACACATTCACCAACACATTCACCATCACACTCAGTCAACCTCACATAGCAATTATTGCACTAAGTACATGTGTGTGTGCATCATGTCATCGGTAGGTAATACGCTATTGGCCCTAGGGCCTACAGCAGCCTAGCCATATGCTACCCTGGCCTTTGACACACATGTAATTTAATTTCACTTGCCCCTGTCAACCAGAGCCACAGAGGTGATTCCCGGGGTGTATTTCCTATCTCCCAACCAATCATCAGGAGTATTTATGACAACTGCTAATGAGGAGCTTTGTTTGCTATTGATAGGTGGTTTGTTCCAGAGTATGGCATGTCTCTGAGTTAGGACTCTATCCCTCCAGCATGTGCTGTTTAGTGAGCTGACAAGGTGTAGGGCCCTAGAGCGTGTATCTGAGAGGGATTGTAATATGTTTACGTGGAGGATGTCCAACAGCTATGGGTGTGACATAGCTCTGTATGTTAGGCAGAGGTCACCTCTGGGTAGGCGGTATGCAACACAGTCTAGCTGTGGTTTTGTGAGTCGGTCTACATAGGGCATCTGTTTGAGGCCGGTATTACTCTTTGTGAGGTATGTCTGTGGCCTTTCCAGTTGCTGTAGTTGTCATGTGAGGTACATACCACATGGGGCATTGTACTCTATAATGGGTTTTAAGTGTGATGAGTAGAGGGGAACACTGACCTATATTTCCCTAGATGACACACCTTTTGTGATGACGTGCACCACGTAGACAGAGTACATGACTAGTATGGCACTGTGATTATCAAAGGGGAGGCTACTGCCCATCTGTGTCCCATGTTCCCTTATCACACCTTCGGTGTTAGGTAGACTACCACCTATGTGGTAGTTAATGGGTACAGTGTTTTGGCAAGGAGGGATGGCACTGCAGTGTCAACACTGAGCTTCAGTCCATACCTTGGTCACCAGGCACCTGTTGCAGTAAGTATGCCCCATGTCTCGCTCTCTCTCTATATATATATATATATATATATGTACATATATATATATATATATATATATATATATATATACACACACACATACATACACACATACATATAAACATCCATTGCTGTACATATAGATGTACATATAGGCACATATACAGTCCACGTTTCATGGTGGGAATATCAATTGTGTGACAGATGTGAGATATGCAGTTATGTAATAATATTGCACAGTGTTGTGCAGACTGCATTGAAGGTGTCCTCAGCCCATGTAGCTTTAGCAGGCCTCACTGGCTGCAACACTGCAAAACTGATGAAGCATACCCACAGCGTTTAACCACCACATGTCATATACCAGCACTGCATGCTGTTTTCTTTGCCACACACTACAACCTACATAGAAATATGCACATAACAACCTTCAACAACATATATATATATATATATATATATATATATATATATATATATATATATATATATATACATATATACACCCTTCTCAAACAGTTGCAGTATGTCCCTTGCCCTATGCACATGTACAGATACATATAGATACGTACTGCTGCCAAATATGGATGATTCACAGTATGTAGAGTACTCTTCAAAAACATCTACTACATGCCAGCAAATACATATGTGTTACATACCATTCCTTTGTATTTCTCTGTTCCGTCTGTTTTTAAAGGAAATTTTTTTTTTGGTTTGGGTTTCCTCTGTCTGTTGATGTTGCTCTTTTTTTTTCTGTGTCTCTCTGTTTCTGTCTCTTTGTCTGTATCTGTGTCTCTGTCTCACTCTCACTCTCTCTCTCTCTCTCTCTCTCTGTTGCTGCAATGAGATTATTGCATGTGTGAACAGCAAGTACAGCCTGCTTTTCTAGGTATCTGCACATGTGCATGTGATGGCCTCTGCACCAATTGGTGCCCACCATTTACTAATTGCATGCAGCCTGCTGTGTGGTAATTGCAGTACTCACTGTCATAGTAGCCCACTGCTATAAAATGCTAAGCTAGGTAGGCGTAGCCCTTTCAGCTTTCCAAAGTGTGGCCCATGCTTGTTTGCTGTGTACACCGTTATGACAGTCAGAAGGTTGGTATACTTCTTATATCTGAAGCTAGGGTTGTAGCCAGTGATTTACATGTTGTACTCAAACCTGAATGTTGCTGCTTCTAGTACACACTTAATTAACTCACTTCTCAACAGTTTTTTGTTTATTTGTGTTGACATTAAATGCACAGGCTGCTCAAGACAACTGGACAAATTTCAGTACTGAGTATGCCTACCTACATCCTTGGTAGAGCCTGAATACACAGGTATATTGTTCTTTTGGGTAGGGGTGCAGAAGTACAGAGAGCATTATATATTATTGTGTGATGTTTATCTTGCTGAACATACAGGGTTGCTGTGTACCTGTTAGTCTATCAAGGCAAGTAGTCTGTCTGCAGAGCTCCCACCTGTGGACATATCCAGATGGTAGCCAGAGGTTAGCCTATTATTCTTTGTCTGTACACCACACCGGTCGTTTCAGCACTGTAACAATGGCATTGTCACAGTTGGTTGCTACCAGTACATGGCTACATCCTTTGATATTTCTGTGTTGTACTCCTACATAAGGGTATGCTTGTGGGACTTGTTTCAAAGCTATTTGCAGAGTAACAGCAGAAAAGCTGAAATGCCTGTGTGTTTCTGCCTCTGCCAGGCCTCTGATACACTCAGGTATATATTTGAACAGCCTCAGGGAAAGGTACATATACGTGAGGTACACCTGTAATATATTACAGACATTAAGTTGAGACTGTGAGAGAATCAGAGCATATGTATTAATACACCTTTTCTGATGTGCAAGCAGTATCTACTCTTACTTATTGACATTATTCATCAAGCGTAATTCCCCACTTTTCTGCCTAACGTCAGTACTTTCCAGAGGGATTCTGAGGTACACAGATAACATTTGTTTACAAATCAGGGACATCCCTGAAAAGCAGTCAGTTGGGAAGTATGGCCTCTGCCCTATTCAAATATGCCAGTGTTTATCCTGCTCTGATACTGTGTGGGGTTTGTAAAGTGCTACTGTAACATTATTTCCTGCTAGAATGGCTGGTTCTCTTTTCACAGTCATGTCATGCAATTCCACAACAACTGCTGGTAAAGATACACAGAACAAGATTTGTGATATGGCATTCCTATTTTTCCTTTACATTCACTCATTGTAATGCATGATATATTTATTACAGCATCAACTTGTTGTATGTCTACTGTGGCTTAGTGGTACTTCATGCAATGTAGTGTGTCCAGGGTTCGAGACTGACAGAGGTGTTTTATTTTGCTGCTCAGCAGAACAAGGGCCCTGCCATGCAGAGTGACTAAGGCACTTTTAAGCAGTTGTAAGCGGGTTTGCGCGAAACTTAGCAATACTTAGCTAAGCGCACACATGCGCACACTCGCTCAAACCCACTAACTACTGCTTAAAAGTGCTTACTCCCGCTAACCCCTGTGCTAATTTCTTTGAAAGAAAAGAAAATGGGAGATAAAAAAGTGGTGAAAAAGGGGGCACAAAGAGAGAAAGACAGTAGGGAAACTAGCTCAGGATGTGCAGGACAGGTGTAGGGAAGGTCCATAGCTGCCCATTTCTTTACCAGCAACAGCTGTACATATCTTAGAAATTTGGAGAGAAATTTGAAACCTTCCACCCCTGAGAGAGGGGTGAGGACAACAAAGTATGCTGTACTGCCAATTTTAATTATCAGTTTACATGTCCAGCGGACATGTGTGCGAAATGGGCAGCTATGTATGGGACATAATTTTTTTGTGGGAACAGATTGCCCTTTTTTTTTTTTCAGGTGAGAGTGGAATGTGAGGTAGAGGAAGTAGGTATATTTGGGGAAGTAGGTTGAGGAGGTAAACAGACAAAATAAACTGACCCCAAAAAACAAAACAAACTGTTAAAACACAAAGGTGAAGTGGTAGAGAGCAATCCAAAAGTCCATGTATAAAAAAACTCAGTTTTATTAGCGCTTTCGGAGAGCACAATGTCACTCTTTCATCAGACAAAATTTAATTAAAATAAAACCAACTATTTATACAATCAATTGAGCGGCTAATTATCTAATTATATTAAATCAAATTAAGTTAAAGTGCTGCTCACCCAACATTTAACCCAACATTTAAAACCCAACAAAAGTAAATTCTTGTAGCATCCTACAAAAATGTTAAAATAAAAGTAATAAAAATAAACAAATATAAAAGGACATTCAAGACCTATTTAGTAATAAATATACAAACATTTAATTCGACAATAATCCTAAGCGCATATTAAAAATTATTGAAAAAAGGGAATAGTAACCTAATAACCAAATGGTTCATAGGTTCATAGGTTCATAGGTTGGTACTAGGCTATCAGCCCTAGGGCCTATACAAGCCTAGCCATAACAATTCCCTGGCTATTTCTTCCCACATTATTTACTTTCCTGGACCCCTGTCTAGCAGGGCAACTGACGTGATCCCTGGGGTGAATTTCCTTTCTCCCATCCAATCGTCAAGGTTCCTCTTGAAGAGGTCCAAAGAGGCACTCTGCTTGACATGTATGGGCAATCTATTCCAGAGTCTGGGCAGTCTCTGGGTCAGGAACCTATCCCTCCAGCATGTTTTGTTTATTGTGATGACAAGGTTTAGATCCGTGGAGCGTGTAGCTCTGAGGGATTAGGATTTCTTTAAGTGTAGCATGTCCAACAGCTCTGGGTTTGACATGGCCTTGTATGTTAAGCAGAGATCGCCTCTGAGTAGATGATATGCAACAGAGTATAGCTGGAGTTTTTTAAGGCGGTCAGTGTAGGGCATCTGCTTTAGGCCTGTGATTCTTTTAGTGAGGTATTTCTGAGGCCTTTCCAGTTGTTGCAGATGTCTTGAGAGGTACATACCAAATGGGGCGTTGTATTCTATAATGGGTCTAATGAGGGATGAGTACAGTGGGACAATGACCTCCTTTTTTCTGGATGAAAAGCCCTTCGTGATGAGGTGTGCCACATAGAAGGATTTCCTGACTGTTGTGGCGATGTGGTTATCGAAGGTGAGACGACTGTCCACCTGTGTCCCTAAGTCTCTTATCACACTTTCTGTGTTTAGTGTACTGCCACCTATATGGTAATTCATGGATACATGTTTTTTCCCAAAGGGGATAACAATACATTTCTTGGCATTGAGCTTGAGCCCATGGCTCTGGCACCAAGCATCTGTTTCTGTAACGCGCTTTGTAGAGTATCCACATCATTTGGGGATTCAATAATGGCTCCCAGTTTGCAGTCATCTGCAAACTTTGTTAGCCAGAGTCCCTTAGTGTTGACCTGTACTTCAGAGAAGTAGATGCCAAACAAGAGCGCCCCAGGACTGAACCCTGAGGTACTCCACTTGTCACTTGTCTGGAGCTGGATTTGGAGTCGGCTACTTTTACAGTGTGGGTTCTGTCAGTAAGCCATTTAGCAACCCATTGGGTGACATAGGGATTAATGCCCAACTTAGTAAGTTTATCTATGATTCCAGAGTGGGGGATGGTATCAAAGGCCTTGGCAAGGTCTAGATAGGCTGTGTGGACCACCTTACCCTTGTCCATGGCTCTGGAGACTGATTCAAAGAAGTCAATCAGGTTCAGGAGACAAGATCGGCCCTTCACAAACCCAAACTGGGTGGGGTCCAGTGTTTGAAGGTTGCCAATGTCTTTGTTTACAAGTTCCATGATAATACACTCCATGGCCTTGCAGATAAGGCTTGTCAGACTGATGGGGCGGTAGTTTCCGGGATCCAAGGTGGATCCCCCCTTGTGGATTGGGATAACTGTAGCTCTGCGTAATAGTAAATATAAAATAAACAGCTCAATCCATGTAACATTACAAAAAAATTGTTAAATATATAGACTGAAACTTAACCTACAGTCTCAAATGACTGTTTCATTGTAAGGTGTTTAAGAATGCAACTGATGGAGATGTATTCATTTAAACCAGGGGAACATATAAGCGGCAGTTCTAATCTGCCAGAATAACTCTTCCATCTCCAACCTGACCTGCCAAGGACCCCCTCTAATGTTGTGATCAATCTGTTTAAGAATGGCAAATTTGAAACTGTGGTCTGAAAACCAAATAATATTCCTAGCTAAGGCATTAGTAAGATCTTTTTTATTAATATGTTGTGTGAGCAGCACTTTAACTTAATTTGATTTAATATAATTAGATAATTAGCCGCTCAATTGTATAAATAGTTGGTTTTATTTTAGTTAAATTTTGTCTGATGAAGGAGTGACATTGTGCACTCCGAAAGTGCTAATAAAACAGAGGTAAACAGACAAGACAAACAAGACGCATACAGGGGTGGAATATGACACATGGGGTGGGTGAACACAATTGACGGGGAAGGATGTTTGGAATTCACAAGCCCATGAGCCCACAGATCGTAACAGTGGAACTGAGATCCCCACCCATGGGCAGTCACCACTGCACCTTCACAGCCCGGAGGGTGGCTGTGCTGGGGGCTGCGTAGGAGGGCAGGCTCACCCGTGAGTCACGCCACTCTTGCCTCGAGCTGGCATAGGGGATCAGCAACTGAACACTGGATCTCCCTATGCACCACAGCCCGGACCCTTCGGAGGGTGACAGGTGGCCCTTTTCTGCCCACGCTTGCATGGGAGGACAAGCGCCATCCCCTGCAGTGCTTCCACCCAAAGGTGGCACAGAAGCAATGGAGGAGGGAAGCCCAGGCTGGGCACCGGACCTGCTGGTGCCAGGTGCAATCACCAGCTGAGGACAGACAGGTGGGTCCGCTGGGACCGGCCTTCCCATACGTTCTGTGTTTAGGTGTATTTAATTACAACATAGACAACAGCATTCCAAATTAGTTGTAACAGAATTGCAGTAGTATTCCCATTAACCCAACACACCAGGGTTCCAACAGTTGAACAGCAAGCATAACACATGCATATATTGAACGACAGTGGACATTCCAAAAGCATGCAGGGATGATTGGTGGCCACAGGCCACCAAGATTGTGGTGTTTGAACAGGGCACATGCATCAAAGTAAATGTAGATATTTATAGAACAATAGGACATATGTCCCAACAAATGTTTTGAGATTAGACATACCCATTGAAGTGTGGAATTGCATTGTTTATGCACATACAGTAGGGTGTAAAACGATACCTCAATTAACATCTTATAAGTACTTATAGTTTACACTACATTCCTATTGACTGCAGGTGTATATCCCCTACATGTATTATTACACTAGGCAACGTGCATTAGGTTGTGTAATGGGTTTGGCTAGTTCATTCTATACCTGACCTATATCTGACATACTAACTGTCCAGGATGCAGATGTTACTGCTACGAAGTTATATATTTTATTTCTATTTATATATCTACATATCTGTATGTGTTCACGTGACATTTTCAGTTATATTTCTACAACCCCCTACATTTCTAGCAGCACACTCACATTTCTGGGGAACACATTAACAAGCTACTCATGTGCCAGAATTACCTATGCATGCCAGCCATTAACCAACTGTTGAGGACTGTATATATGCTTCACAGCTACTGGCACTTCCTTCATCCACTTTATATGGGACTGCCCAACTGTGGGTTGACAGCACTTAATACAACAGTACTATTTATATAACGCAAGAGTACAACAACATTTCAAAGTAAGTGACACGGACACACTCCAAGTATTATACCTTTATTAATTACATTACACACTTTTCTAGAGGTGCTCTCATTTATTTGATATTACAGTGCATGCAGAAGACTTATTCAAGATGTATTATACCTTTATTAATAGGTTACAACACTCTTTTTCAGGCTCGCTCACTTATTTTATATAACAGTGCATGCAGAGATATTATTCAGGACTTATTTTACCTTTATTAATGGGTTACAATACTCTTTTTCTGGATCTCTGACTTATTTTATATAACAGTACATGCAGAGAAATTATTCAGGGCCTTTTATGGCTTTATTATTGGGCTACAACACTTTTTTTCAGGCTCTCTCACTTATTTTATATAGCAATATATGCAGAATAATTACTAACCTGCCTGGTGGGGCAGCCTTAGCAGCCTATCTGCATAGGCTTGCTGTTTCGCAGCACAGACACCTGCAGCTGTGAAGTAAATGAAAGGATATTGAGACATACCTATCCATTATATAGACTACAGTAGCATGTCTTACATACTTCATTCCATGGCTGCCTACTCAGTAGTGGGGCATCTTGCATGTCACGGGCCTCCTGTACCCATCGGTTCAGTAGGTCCTGCTTCCATCTCTTCAGGTCGGCATGGTGGTGATGGACCTGCTCACCAGTCCGAGGGATGCCTGTGGCACTGGTGAGATCATGAGCTAACCGGTTCCAAGCCTCTGCTTTGTACTACGTCCCTTGAAACTGGCCCTGCAGGAGTCTTGACTCATGATGGTGGACAAGGAGCCAAACCATGTATTTTGACTCCTTGATGCCCCAGCGCAACGTTGCGCTCGAAAGTGAGTAACCTCTCCAGCACCAGCCAGTCTGACTGCAGATGGGAGCTACAATCAGTTATGGTGAGTATTGCCGCCTATGGAGCATTTCCCGCACTTATTTGTGATTGTCCATTTTTGAAAATTCTCGGCTAACAGCAAACCTGCTTAGCAATGGTTAAACTTCCATTTATAAGTATATGTATGTTAACAGTGCATGTTTATGCTAAGCTGTCATGGCTTAGTGGTTCAGTACTTTGATTATGGTGCATAGTGTCCCGGGTTCAAACCGTGTCTTTGCTTTTTATTTTACTACTGTCCAGACAGGCTAGGGGTGTGGCTGTGTTTAGGCAACTTTGCTCTACGTTGCTCCACATTGCCCGATGGTGCACTGGTTAGCATGGTGCACAGCTCCATGCAAACCTATTGCGCTAGGTAAAGCGCTGCTTAGCTATGGGAAATTATATGTCAATATCCTTAATGCTGCTCACCTTCTTATATTTATATATATACATTTTGTTCACTAATACATAGGCCATTTCAATGCTTTTTACTAAAATTGTATTCATATATGTCAGGAATTATTTTATATACTAATTTAAAACATAAAATAGACAGGGGAGTGGTGGGACTAGAACCGGGAATGCCTCCTCTTTGTGCAAAGGCTGTACCACTATGCTATTGCTATTTGGTGTGATTTGTATAAACACTTCTTATTATGTTCTTCGATGTCGAAATTGCTAACTGCAGCTAAGCAATGGGCACACTCATGCAAACATGCGCAAATACGGGCAGCTATATCGGGAATTATAAAAAAAAATAAAAAGTTTGCATTTTACAATTACAAAGGGGTTTAGTACGTGGCGATGTGTAGTGTTTGCTATGTGCACATTTCAGCGAACTCGCTCATTGCACTTGTCATTTTCACATTTTTATTGTTGCAGGGGCATGGATATTTGGACTGCTAGGCAGTCCGACATGCCCCCTGCAGTCTTACACGCTCTGTGTTAGCCTTCCAGTTGAGTCAGCGCCCACATGCATACGCATGACGCGCTGACATCATAGTCTTAAATGGCAGTCTCCGAGTAAGACTTGGTTAGTCTTACTCGGAGGATTACTGAATCCCCCCTATGTATTTCCTAACAGGAAGCAAATCTGCTTCTTGAACTCATATTTAACAACAGGAGCTATAAAGTAATTTGATCTACCCATACACATTAAAATAGAAAACATGTATTCTCATAAGCATTTTAATTCCAAGTTTGGCCTCAGCATAAAAGGTTTTGTGGTATGGAAATGACTTTCTTTTAAAGCATGCATTTCACTAGATATATGTTGTGCATCATGTGAGACCATTTGGCTATAATTCTATTTATTATTCCTTAACCTTCTTCAAAAAATAAGAAATAGTTCCTTAACTAAAAGTAAGAAAATGATGCAATCTGCCTTCTCTATTTAAAACATTATAACTACCTGCCTTTTGATACTAATCTAGATAGCCTGTCAGTAAACATTTTCCTGTATGAGTGGGATGACCATGATAAGAAAAGAGTCAAAGCCACCACATTGTGCTATTTAATTTTGTGCATATAAATTTTTTCAGCAAAGTAAATATATAATAACTTAGTAGTCATACTTTTTAGATGGGTAAGCAGACCTAAAAATAATAGGAAATCAGCACTCAGACTTGAGTTGCTCACCTTCAACATTTTTGCAGAAAAATGACTCCCCAGCTTCCTATATAATATAATTTTAGAAACATTTTGTCATTGCTATAACATGGTTCACAAAGGGACTGACAACTCCAGGATCCATTCTCAACTCTAGTCTCACTGCACGTCTTCTTAGCTAGGGAAATTGGTCACATCTGACTGACATCCTAAACTGGACCATTCTCAAATAACTTGTCTTCTGTTCATAAGTTATCTAGTAGAATTATCTACTTTTTAATTTGTCCAATTATTTGGGTTTCTAATACCATGACAGAAATGAACCCCATTCCTAAGTCAAAGTATGATTCAAGTTCATGAAATTAGTATTGTTTCACTCTTTGATGTTAGCCACAAGTGCTCTTTGCAGCACCCGCAATGTGCTCAGTAATGACACCTTCTGCAATTCATATGGAGTTACATGTATCGGTGACATATCTAACTACAACTATAAATTCTTTTTATGAGACCCATTGCTCCTACTACTATTGTAACTGTCTAGGTATCCTTCTTCCACATGGCTCTCATTTCTGCCTGCAAATCCCGATATTTTATGACTTTGTGTCTCCCTGTATGTAAAACACTGTACTCACCGTGTATAGCAATTTCAATGATCAATGCTACTTTTGTCTTCTTTTCGTGGACTACTATATCTGGTTTTCTCGCATCTATTTTTTGAACTGTTGGTAATGGGTGATGCCATGTGATATCAATTTCATCATTTTCTTTAATACTTTGTGGCTCATGTTTACAGCATTTTTCGGCTACATCAGTATTATAATTTTTACATCATCACCAATGCAAAGGTCTTACCACATTACTATGCCTTTCAGTATACAGTCCTTCTGTCATGAATATATCACAACCAGCAACAAGATGTGCGACTGTTTCCAATTCTGGTTTTATAAAACCTACATTTGTCTTTTTCTCCCACATGTTCAATGGACTTTGTAAACCAACATGTATGTAGTCCACTATTGTGGACCTCTACTATTAACCTTTCATTTTTTGGTTTAAATTCACCTCTCCTTAACCATTTCTGTGATCGATCCTGATCAACATGCTGTTGTTCCAAGAGTTTTCTATACTTGCAGCTATACTTATACATTTTCCACATTTCTTGGCTTCTCATTTTATCCTTCACCTTATATTCTTTGTTTTTGGCATAAGTTGCTGCCTGATTTTTATCCACTTCTACTCTCATTTCCATTCCCACTTGACACTGATGTGCTTCTACTAAAGTAAGCAGGGAAGTCATCTTAGACTTATTTTCCTCATGTTTTAAAGCTTTCACTATGTTTGGGTCTTGTGAGGTCATCAGATATGTATGCAGTCCCACAATTGTAGAGGTACACATGTAATAAATATCAAGAAGGCCCGTACCTCCTTCAGAATGGGGAATATATATTCTTGGTATACACTGATTTTTATAAATCATTTGATGAGCATGAAGCATCCTTCTTGTTTTCCTGTCCAGCCAATCCAACACCTTTTGGGGGCCAGTCAATCCCTCCAAAACTGTAAGTTGGGACAAGAAGAGCAAATTCGTTTACAGCTTCGACTTTGTTCCTAGATGTCAACGCTGTTTTCAGTATTAATTTTAATCTTCTAAAATATTCCTTACTGCTTTATTCACATTTGTTCATGTTTTATTGTTGATCCTTCATCAATTTCCAAATATTTATGCACTCCATTCTTGCTCAAGTTCTTTTATATCACATTTGTGTTCTAAACTGATGTTTTCTTGGTGCTGCAGTTTTCCTGCTTTAAAGGTTGCATTTGTCAAGACCAAATGACAGTCTTATGTCATCTGAAAAAGTTTTGACCACTTGCAGTTGTGCCTTCAGTTCCTCATCTGATGAGCTATACAGTTTTAAATCAACCACAAAAAGACAGTGAGAAGTCTTTACACTTTGTTTTCTAGAAGCCAAATTATAACAGTGACCTAATCTATTAAGTAGACAGTTTAATGGGTTAAGGGCAAGACAAAAGAGTAGCGGTG
Organism: Protopterus annectens; assembly: GCF_019279795.1. Classification (NCBI taxonomy): domain Eukaryota; kingdom Metazoa; phylum Chordata; order Ceratodontiformes; family Protopteridae; genus Protopterus; species Protopterus annectens. The sequence continues at coordinate 182,922,422 of NC_056725.1, read as the reverse complement.
ACAGATAGTTCATAGGTTCATAGGTTCATACTAGGCTATCTGCCCTGGGGCATTTATAAGCCTAGCCCGATTGTGTTTGGCTTACGCCACCCCTTGATTTGAGTATACTGTGCCCTTTTTAAAGTATAGTTTACTGTGCCTCTGTCTAATAGTGACACGGAAGTAATCCCCGGGACAAACCTACGATCCCCCATCCACTCATCAAGATTCTTCTTGAAGAGAGTCAGTGAGGTGCTCTGCCTAACATGAATTGGAATTCTATTCCAGAGGAAAGGGAGCCTCTGGGTTATGAATCTGTCCCTCCAGCATGTTCTATTTATTTCTGTGCTGAGGTTCAAGTCCCTCGAGCGCGTGGCTCTAAGGGATTTAGATTTACTGAGGTGGAGCATGTCCATTAATTCTGGGTTGGACATAGCTTTATATGTCAGGCATAGATCACCTCGAAGTAGGTGGTATGCAACTGAGTAGAGCTGGAGTTTTTTAACCGAGCAGCATATGGCATCTGTTTGAGTCCCTTGATCCTCCTGGTGAGGTACTTTTGGGGCCTTTCTAATTGCTGCAGGTGTCGGGTAAGGTACATCCCAAAGGAGGCATTGTATTCTATGATGGGCCTGATGAGGGATGAATAAAGGGGCATGATTACCTCTCTTGATCTAGATGTGAATCCTTTCATGATGAAGTGGGCTATGTAGAAGGTCTTTCTAACCACTTTGGCAATGTGGTTGTCAAAGGAGAGATTGCTATCAACTTGGGTCCCCAGATCCCTAATTACTTTCTCTGTACTTAATGGGTTACCACCTATGTGGTACCCCCTAGTTACCCTAGCATATCCCCCTTTGAATTTTTATCCCTGGAATAATTATTTGTCCTTTATCATGGCTTAACTGCAAAGTGGTTTGCCACTGTTTCATGGTCACTGTAATGTAATTGATCAGTGTAGGGTGTATGTTATACATTTTTAAGCACTCTTTTATCCAAGAATGTGTGATACTGTTAAATGCTTTTTTTGTAGTCTATCCATGCCATACTTAGATTCTTCCTCTTTATACAGTTCTCTATTATGACTTTATTTAATAACAAATGATCCTTTATTCCATATGACTTTTTTTTAATATGTTTTTGTTCTACTGCCATGATTGAGTTGTCTTCTAAATGACTATAAACATTTAATTGAAACTCACATTGTTGAACCTCTCTTTATCAAAGAACTTTTAATGGAACTCTCAAATCAGCAAATAGACTTTTATTTTTTTTCCCCATGGCAAACCAATGGTAGGCCATCATATGGAATATGACTTTTTCCCCCACTGTAGTGTGATCTTGAATTGGTATATTTAGTTAGGGGGTGTGGGGGCACAGCCTCCCATCTGGATAGGTTTTTAAGTTTTTTGATTCTTTTCGCAGTTGCTAGGGTGGCCTACCATGAGTTTGCCCTGGGAAACAGCTCGATTAAAAGTCCGTTTGCTGATTTGTGTATTCAATTAAAAGGTGTTTGACAATGTGCATTTCTATTAAATGATATAGACCTGTTTACATGTTGTTGGAAGGTAGGTTATTGGTTTATAGTTTTTAGGATAGCTTGTGCATTTACTCTTAAGTTGGAGCTTTATTTTTCCTGTTGTTAACCTGGCTGGTGTCTGTTCAGGGAGCACATATAAATAATTGTTATGCATGGCTAAATTTTCATGGAAAGATGTTAATACTTTTAGCCAGAAGTTAGGTATTGCATCTGGGCCTGGCATTTTCCATTTAGGGGCTTTGCTTAACTTTGTTTCAATCTCTGTGGCCGTTACTTTATCTCATTTCATATCCTGTACATTTGAACTTATTCTTTCTTTTACTTCTTCCGTCCATTTAGCATCTTTGTTATGTTCCACAGGATCTTCATAGATATTTCTCCAAAATGTATCTATTTCTTCTTGTTTTGCTGGTGTTTCAATTCATTTTGCCTTGTTTCCCACTTTTCTAAAAACTTTTTTGAGTCATCAATAAATTGCCTATTTTGTACTTTTCCTTTAGATTTGTCTGCATATCGTCTAAATTTTTCTGCATGTGCTCTTATTTTTAGTTTATTATTTGTGATCATGCACAATAGATCCTGATCTGTTCTGACACTGCACATTGTTTTATCACATCTATCTTTTTGAGTATTTGTTGATCTGTTCCCTCTTCTATACTCTTCTAACAGTGGCACCTCTTGTCTTAATTGCTTTATAGTTTTCTCTATTTGATACTTCCAAGATGGCTTTTGATTTCTCCCTTTTCTTTCTCTTATATCTCTGTGTTTTTTTGGCAAGACTTTCCCCCAGATTCTGCAAGCCTTGCACTGCGTGCAGGATTAGTGCAAGAGCTCTAGCAGGTAATATGTCTGCCATGCGAGCACGAACGCTTCTGCACTAGTCCTTCATGGACTCAGCCCCTGTATGCAAATTACCCCATTTGCAGGAGAAATCCACGCAAATGAGGTGAATTTGTGATCTAGGAAGCTGGAAACCGGCCGTGCAGGACTAGTGTAATCTGCAGAAATGTATTCCGCCAGTAAAGGAGTACATTTCTGGAAATTCCAAAATGGAGCCATGACAGCTTCAAATAAAGGGTGGATATCAGTCAGAAAGCATGCCAATGGCCAAGTATAATGCTATTGGCATGGAAAACATTTAAAAAAAAAAATTAACTTTTAATTTTTTTTAGCCAATCTCGGCTGTTTAAGCGTAGGACAGCGGGGAGCAAATGGGATCAGGGGAAAAATAAGAAAATAAACCTAAAATAAGCATTCTAACTAAAATCAGTATTCTGCCATTATAGTCAATGGCAAGCAGAAGACAACATGGACAGAGAATAGTGGTTGCTAAGGGGGGAGGCTCAGTGTGAGACATTTAACTATGCATTAGCAGGCAATCCTATGCAAATGAGAAGAATGATAGTGAATCCCAGATTTCCCCTGCATGCTAGTCAGCTCCCAACAGTGTAAGAGCAGGAATAGCTTGGTGTAAGCCTAGGAGTTAGCTGACATCATAGGGGTGTGTGCCAGGCATACTGTAAGTGGATTGGAGCCCTGTGACTCAGGTTTGCTCCTAGTTGAGCACAGCTAGGCAAGGGGGTGTGTCTGAGGCTGCCTAGCACTCTTTACATTGCCTAAGTGGGTGTGTGCACCGCGCACCAGGTTTTAAAGAAAAAAAAGTAAACCAGGAAATAGCAGCTCTGTGCACATTTGAGCACTGTGTTTGCGCGGTGTGCCCCTGGGCTTAAACAGGAAGGCAATGGGAAGGTAAAACAGCAGTAGGAAGTTAATCAAGGAGAACTAGCATAGCTGGCAGGTGAAATGTATAAGAATCAGCCAACTACACAGGCAGCAGACCAGCCCAGCCCAGCCCAGAACACTACTATAAACTATGCAAACACCTTCCCCTCTGGTTTTTCCCATACTCTACACCACTGGTGTATACAAGCAGGGAACTTTTAACAAACAAAACAACAAAATGATAGGAGCTGCAGCAGGCATCATACAACAACATGTGGAAGAGGCTGAGGGTAGTGAGGATGAGAATGCTGATGACCAACCCACAGTGAGGAGACGGAGAAGAGTGTACAGACCCAGGGTAACCTACCAGGGGCTACATGAGCTGGAGATAGTGGAGTGCTATAGGGTGGACAGGGACTCCTACAGAAAATTGTTGAGCTGTGCTGGCCACACCTGACACACCGAACTGACAGAGGGAAACCCATACCAGTGGATACCAAGGTATGTGTAGGTCTAGGAATACTAGCCACAGGTACCTTCCAAAGCTCAACTGGGGATATCATGGGGATCTCACAGGCATCAACATCCAGAGTATTCCATCAATTCCTGGATGCCATGTCAGCACATGCTGGTGAGCATGTATATTTCCTCAACATTCGGGAGGTGTTGGCCAGCAATATGCATCTCTTCCACCAAATAGCAGAATACCCTGAGATAGTGGGTGCTACAGACTGCACGCACATACTCATCAAAGCACCATCCGGTGATCAGGGTAGAGTCTGCATCAACCGCAAGGGCTTCCTCTCCATCAACTGCTAGGTCATGTGTGATGCCCAGAGCCATAGGTGCCAGAATCTGTTGAAGACTGGGGGGAGGGTGAGAGGTGCACTTTGCGATTAAAAAGGGCAATTTTTTTATAACTATTTACTACCACAACATATGTTCACTTGGAGAACATTTTAAGCTTAGCCAATTTCTTTTTGTTACTTGAATTAACATTTTCTGATTAGTGTTACCTATCCCATGGCTGATAATTGTATAGTAGCCCTAGTGAGAATAACTGTGATCATACCATAGATAATTTGAGGGGACCCATGTAAGGGATGCAGCATTTAGGAACTGCCTGTATCCATTAGTGGCATGAGGGGCAATCCTGGGGTACATTTTCTATTACCCATCCTTAGATCCAAGTTGCATTTGAATATGGACGGATGAGCTTTGTTTTTGTTTTTTTTTTATCGATAGTCTGTTCTGGAACAGTGGTAGCCTCTGTGATATATATCCATCTCTTCACAACATTCAGTTTAGATAACTGGACCGAGTATTTCTGATGCCATTTGACTTGCTGATGTTCAGTAGGTCCATCTGTATTAGATCAGAGGATGCCTTGTATGCCAGGCATGTCACCTCTAAGCAGTCTGTAGGATACTGAGTATAGGAATAAATCTTTGAATTGGTTCATGCAATACCTATTGTTTAGGACTTGTATCCTTTTAGTAAGGTATCTCTGAAAGCATACCAATTGTTTCATGGGGATGGACAGATACATGCCAAAGTGGGCATTATACAAAATTATTGACCATTGACCTAATGAGAGCTTTGTAAATGGGAACAACAACATCTCTTGATCTAGTCACAATTTGTTTATAAATGATGCAATATAGATAAGCTTTTTTACAACTCTGGGAACATGTTGGTCAAAAGTTAGGCCACTGTACACACAAGTTCCCAAATGCCAAACAACTGGGTCAGATCTTAGTGGGCATTGTCATGATTTTGACACCATTATTTGGGACAAACCTTCCTGTAGGATGTTTAAGTCATTTGGGGATTCAATAACTGCTCCTAGCTTGCAGTCATCTCAGACTTAGCCGGCCAAAGCCCTTTGGCATTTGCTTTTACTTTTGAGATGTATATGCCAAACAGAAGAAGTCTCAGCACCGAACCCTGTGGGACTCCATTGGTGACTGGTCTGTTCCCCTATTTTGATCTCCTGCATCCTGTGAGCAAGTTGGCAATCCAGCTTGTGATGCAGGTGTTTGCTCCTACATGATTCATCTTTTGTACTACACCTGAGTAGGGGATTGTGTCAAAAGGCTTGGCCAGGTCAAGGTAATGTGGTGTGAACTGTTTTACCTTCATCCATTGCTTTGGTAACAAGAGTAAAGCTTAAAATTTGTCCATGATTATGAGCCTTTCATACTTTCCTCTGGGCTGTTTTCAAACACATTTTTAGGGCCATGCATACATGTATGCATTCTTCGATTCACCTTCCTGATTGCAGTCAGTTATATTCATTGTATAATACAGCACCAGTTGTTTCACACAAGGTACCTTCCTAATCAACAATACCAAAAACTAGACCTTCAGATAATGGTCCCACCACACTAAACAGTCAAGACTCAAGTTTACAAAACTAAGATTACCATTACTAACTAGCAGTTCAAGGCAGCTTGGCTTTCCTGCTAGCATCTGGACAGTAACTACTAAACAAATCCTACCCACAATGTGTTTTAAATTTGTAGTTTTGAACAGACTTCTAGTAAGCAATGAAACAAAATGTATGAACCAATAATGACAAAACTACCCACTTCAGAAAATTTCAACCATAAAAGGCTACTCAAACGTCTGTCATTACAATCCACCAATATCAGTAAATATACATCTCTGCAGAAGTAAGTCATCTAAATAATTCCACATTAAAAGGATTTATAACTAATGAACAGGTTACTGCTAAGAAACACTGGGAGTAGAACCCATAGCCTTCTGTATCTAAAGTAAGGGTACTACCTGCTGTGCTACTACAATGCAAACTGACTTGGAATAAGCAGCAATAAACTTCTCTTCCTCTGAAGCTCTCAGCTCCTTGAAAAAAAATTTTATTTAACATTTGTTTACCAGGAAAGTCCAACATAGAACAAAGCCAATTTTCAGCAGAGGCTCGGGGAGAAATGCTCCAGAGGCATGTCTTTGTAACATGGAAGGAAACCCAAACACCCAGAGGAAATCCACACAAACACAGGGAGGACATACAGACTGCACAGAAAGGACCCCAACCAAGACTCAAACCAGAGAACCTCTTGCTGTGAGGTAGCAACAGTACCACAGCATCATCCACTTGACACAGCTAATACCCATAATTTCACAACAGAAGAAATCTGGAAAAAGGAAAATTGTATGGGGGGGGGGCAAGGGCCCAAAACCAGGGACACATTTTAAATATTGCTTGTATAATCTTAGAAAGTTGCTGAAATAGTGGTTTGTGTTACCAAAAAAGATAGGAAGACTGAAACTTAAAGGGCTATCATTATTTAGTGAACTGACACAAAAACACAAATTTTAAGAGGAACAGACCAATGTATGTGAAACTCTAGACAGTAGCAAGCAATGGTTTCTGTGGTGGTGTGGATAGAGAATGCAAGTACTTGCACCTAAGGTTCAAAGGTCGAGCCTGGGCAATCATAACCACCAGTTATATGCAAATGGGGCATTTTACACAGACACACACATGCTTTAATAAAACATAAACCACTTTAAAAAACACAAACAGACCTGCTTTAATAAAACATAAATGGACCTGCTTTAATAAAACATAAATGGACCTGCACAGAACTGCTTTAAAACATAAATGGATCTGCCTGCTTTAAAACACAAACTGACCTTTTATTGTGACAATGTGCTTTCAACAGTTTAAAACCACCATGTAGGTCTCACAGCAGCACATTAGACTAAAAAGAAACACAAACTTTGATACGTTACCACAAGGGAAGAGCAGTAAGAATGTTCACTCTGAAAAATGTTTGAAAATGTAATGTTTGCTAACTTCTAGCAGAAACTCCTCCGTTCTGTACAGAAATAAGACAGAGTTCAACTGCTCTGCTGCTTAGGAAAGCAAAACCACTGTTTCCGCACTCATAGCTGTTTCATTCAAACAGCCGGAGCTGAAGTCAGCGCAGAAAAACCCTCTGTTTCCGTGCTCGCAGCATGAAAGAAAAGAAATTTAAAAGAATGCTTGAAACTGTAAAAAGTGGTGGGGCTCGGGCACCCCCTCACTCTATGGTTCAGATGCCCATGCCCAGGACATTAGAATGAATGTGTGTGCTAGCTGCCCTGGAAGCTATCACGATTCCCACATCTGGCATCTGACACAGCTGTACCAGAAATTTCCTAATGGGGAAATCCCTTACGGTCACCTAGTGGGAGATGCTGGTTATGCACTGGAGCTCTGGCTGATGACACCCATCAGAAATGCACACACCCCCAAACAAGAACTCCATAATGAGGCACACGCACAGACCAGACTTATAATAGAGCATGTGTTTGGGATGCTCAAGTCACAGTTCCAGTGCCTGGACACATCCAGTGAAGCCTTGCAGTACTCACCAGCTACATGTACTCAAATTGTTATGGTATGTGCCATGCTACACAATATAATCCTGTGGAAACAGCTGCAGCAGGAACAGCATGGGGCAGGGCCACACAGCCCCCCACCAATGCCAAGGCCTGCATAGGCACAGAGTGACTCGGAGGAGGAACAACCAGAGCCTGCCCCAGTAGGGACCCAGGGAATGACACCTCTCTCTGACTCGCACATACAGTAAAAGGGATGCCAAACATGACACTACCTGTGCTCAACCATGTATAGGGAGTGTACTATGTGCATCCAACATAGGCAGCACTCCAGCACCATCCTCAATACTGGCATACCCACAATGTAAGTCAATCAACCTACCAATTGCCGAATGGAGTAGAATGTGTCGTTACCTGTATCTATGGTATGGATGTGAGCATCCAAGGGAATCAGGTGGCTGAATGGTATGCCAGCAGATAGAAAACACCCATAGTGGCAACATGACATCTGTAACAAATACTAGAGTCACCATAGTAGCCAGTACTACACAGGGCACCAAAACCCACTGCAGGAAATGTGCTGGGCACCATGTGTGTCCATATGACTCACACATGCCAGTCAGGGAGGTTCACATACTCAACAACAGTCTCAACCAGCAGGACAGGTGTAGACAAACACAAACAGAGGCTAAGCTATGGCCTCTGAATGATGTCTATGGGTAACCACCCCCCAGGCCTACACAGACTACAGCAGGTCAGGCAGTGGGATATTATTTCTGAAGGGTAGGAAGTCAGACACTAATATGTAGGTCAACCAAAGCAAAGACCTGTAGTACACTGATATGCCTCTAGTCAGCATGATAGGTTAGAATACAGAATGAAATGGAGTACCTGTCATACCAGTACAGTCATAGAAAATGTGTACAAGTGCTAGGTGTGCTCCCCATCCTATGTAGACATGTAGAAAAAGTCAGGTGTGCCCCCCTAATCATGTGTAGAAATGTAGAAACAGTCAGGTGTATCCCCCCCACAATCCTATGTAAACATGTAAAAACAGTCAGGTGTGCCCCTTCCCCCAATCCAGTGTAGAAATGTAGTAAAAGTCAGGTGTGCTGCCCCCAATCCTGTGTAGAAATGTAGTAACATGTATGAGTAGGTATAATACCAGTGGAGCACAGATGCCCAGTGGTGGCCAAGGTAGCAGGATAGGTTGTAGCATTTGCAGAATATGTAGGTCTGTGTGTGTTACGCTGGTGTGTGTTTCAAATTGTGTGAGAATGGTCAGTATGTATGCATGTTGAGGTAAGACCTGGTGGCCATTGCCCACTACTGCTGATGACTGGGACAAGTCCTCAAAACTGCAGTGCCAAACACAATACCCACCAGTATAACACAATCTAGCAGTAAGTCATTGTAAATGTGTGGTGGTAATATGTGTTACCATCTGAAAGACTGACATGGCATGGCTGTTGGGCTAGATATACAAGCAATACACAAGGAAAAGTACCTCAGACATACAGTATATATTGTGTCACTGTGAAATGGAGACACCCTTGGAATTGTACATACAGGTATGCATCAGATTAACTGGTTCTGTAGTAGGGGATACCGGTGATGTCTGCCCGAACATGTGCATATCACAAAGGAGGTAGGACTGATGTATTGGGAAACAGCTGATGTACCTGCACATGCCAGCAGAACTGGAATGCTCCATGCATATCTGTGTGTCAGATTCAAATAGTGTCCATAGCACACATGCACCCAGCTCATGCAGACACTACCCACAGGTACCTTTCTGGTCATATCCCTGCTGTGGGGAATGAGTACAATATGACCTCACCTGTATATGGCAATAGCGGAAGAATGCAGCATGCAGTGCAGTTGTCCCTTGCAGGTCTGTCCCTAGCTGTAGGTAGCACTCTGTTAGCATCCACACCACCTGATCAAGACTCATAGAAGGTATTGGCATGAACACCTATCACACCTACCCTGTCACCCCACGGGAATATACTTTATGGTGGTCTGAGACTGTAGGACTGACAGAATGCAATGGCCTGCCACATCTGGCCCGCAGCAACACCTAATGGCCCACAGGCCTCTGCCAAAGGCCTGTGTCTCACACATACTGCCAATGCATGTTATATCATGGACACCCAAATAACAACATAACACACTCCACATAAGTCATATGCAAGGCCATGTGGACAAACCACAGTAACATGTCCGCCATGTCCCACTGCATGAACTGTGGACCAGCATTAACACACACCTGTGATGGGGTGATACCCTTAAGGAAAGTATCAGAGAATGTATGCATAATGTATGGAAGAGGTTAGAATAATGGGAGGGAGCATGGGCAGCATGGAATGTGCATGGTCCGACACCAAGCTGTCTGCGCACACTATCCTTGGCTGCAAACAGATAAATGGGTGGCTACACACCTGCTGGTACACCACAGTAGGGGATATTGTCCTGAACCATGGCCCTGCCTCTGGGTAACCTGTGTGAATCTGTACAGCTGTGAGGCATTGCCACAGCAAGATAAGGCCATACTGTCATGTTGATGGGTGTACAAGTATGGGAACCTCTGCCAGCACTGTACCAAGGTGCTGATCTGGAAACAGACCCAGCAGCAAGTGTCTGCAGAGCCCCCACCAGAATGGCATAACTTACCATGAATATGTAGGTGTCTGCCCACAATACCGGACACAGCTCCAGTCACCCTTGTCCCCCAAGACATCACTGTGAGCAAGAATGTCCACCTGACAGTACATGAGGACAAAAAACGTCACAGTATATAACAGTACACATGTCTGAATATCTCTGCCAACAGCAGTACCATGCAGCTGAAGCAGCACAGACACAATCACCTACAGTACACACCATCCCCTGCACAGATTGTCCCCATATTGCCAAATGATTGAGGGATACCATGCAGAAACAGTTTGCTACCTGTGGGTGTACAACACAAAGGTCTGCACTGGAGTAGAAACTACCTGGAATTAATTCACACATTCAATACAGAAGGCCATACTGGGCATGCTCACACACTTAAACAAATGAAGCTCATATCTGCAAACAACAGTGGACCATACATAGCTGGCATTTGCAGATGTTAGTGCATACCCTTCTCAGTATGTACCAGTCATGCCTTGCACACACAGTGGTTAGGAATACAGACACATATCCAAGGACAACACACTATAATAAACCAAAAGTAGACATACATAGATGTATGGAAGAGAGTGACTGTGACAAGGAGCCATCCATTATGAGGCCAGTCCTATCCAGCACACAGCCAAATAACTGCAACCACATGAAGTGTAAATGTCACTCACTGTAGACATTAGCCACCGGTATCCATCAGCATGACAGACTATGTAGTGCAAGTGCTAGCTGTGCAACATGACTGTACAAGGAAGTACCTGTGGAATATAACCCTGTGTGTGCCCATGTGGTGTCTCAACCTCTGGATGAATGGGTTATGGCCCATGCACACACACTGCCCACCCCATAGCCCTACTATGACAAGCCTGCTGAGGTCATCCACTTTGAAATAAACCCTTGGGAAAGGTGTAGCCCAGCAATCTCAGTGGCATGTCCTATAACTGTGTACTGCTGTAGTGTGATCAACTAATTAGGTAGGAGTTGTAATCCCAGACATGGCAACTGTGTGTGTGTGTGTGTGTGTGTGTGTGTGTGTGTGTGTGTGTGTGTGTGTGTGTGTGTGTGTGTGTGTGTGTGTGTGTGTATCTCTATCTGTGCAGAGAACAATGCTTTTTAGGCTAGTCACACTCACTAAAATTCAAATGCCCTAGTTTGGCAAGGCTGCTGATGTCATTCACTGTGAAATACACCATTTGAAAAGCTACAGCTCAGTAATCTCTGTGGTGCATCCTATAACTGCATACTGCTGTAGTGTGATAAACTAGTTAGGTAGGAGCTCTAATCCCAGACATGGCAACTGTGTGTGTGCGTGTGCGTGTCTGTCTGTCTATGTAGACAGCAATGTTTTTAGGCTAGTCACACTCACTACAATTCAAATGCCCTACTGTGGGAAGGCTGCTGATGTCATTCACTGTGAAATATACCTTTTGGGAAGTTGTAGTCCAGTAATTTCCATGGTGCTTTATATAACTGCCTACGGGTGATAAACTAGTTAGGAGTTTTAATCCCAGACATGGCAACTGTGTGTGTGTGTTTCTATGTGTAGGGAGCAATGCATTTTAGGCTAGTCACACTCACTACAATTCAAATTCCCTACTTTGGCAATCCTGATGATGTCATTCACTGTGAAATACACCTTTGGGGAAGGAGTACTCCAGTAATCCCTATGGCCTGTCCTATAACAGCTTCATGCTGTAGTATGATATAGAACTCTGGTAGGGGTTCTATTCCCACACATGGCAGTTATGGAGGTTTTTGTGTGTGTTTCTATGTCAGTGTAGGGAGCAATGCATTTTAGGCTAGTCACATGCACTACAATTCAAATGCCCTACTTCGGCAATCCTGCTGATGTCATTCACTGTGAAATACACCTTTGGGGAAGGAATACTCCAATAATCCCCATGGCATGTCCCATAACAGCTTCATGGTGTAGTGTGATATAGAACTCTGGTAGGGGTTCTATTCCCACACATGGCAATTGTGGATGTTTTTGTGTGTGTGTTTCTATGTCTGTGTAGGGAGCAACACATTTTAGGCTAGTCATGCTCACTATAATTCAAATGCCCTACTTTGGCAATCCTGCTGATGTCATTCACTGTGAAATACACCTTTGGGGAAGGAGTACTCTAGTAATCCCTGTGGTGTGTCCTATAACAACTTCATGCTGTAGTGTGATATAGAAATCTGGTAGGGGTTCTACTCCCACACATGGCAGTTGTGTGTGTTTCTATATCTGTGTAGGGAGCAATGCATTTTAGGCTACTCACACTCACTACAATTTATATGCCCTACTTTGGCAATCCTGCTGATGTCATTCACTGTGAAATACACCTTTGGGGAAGGAGTACTGCAGTAATCTCTGTGGCATGTCCTATAACTGCATAGTGCTGTAGTGTAATAAACTGGTTAGGTAGGAGTGTGTCTGTGCTTGTCATTCGTATCCTGTGTAGAGGTGGTTGTGAGTGTGTATCAAGTGGACTCAATGTGCAGTGGGTTTTGCTAATGTCTTATATGGTGGCCCTAGTACATATGACAATGTCCACCATACAGGGATAACAGATGTGATATATCTGAGATGCTGGGGTGCAAATCCATACCCCTACATGTGACATCAAGACCAGGCAAACAAAGGTAGCAACCCTTCCATTACCCAGAGAACACTCTCAACCCATGTCTCATACACACACACACACACACACACACACACACACACACACACTTGCCTAGGCAACAGCCACTATGTTGGTAGTGCCCTGCATATTGCCCACTGATAGTAACCATGGTGTGATTGCAGTGGGCTACAGAGGGCATGGCACCCTGTCCATCAGTCCAATAGGCACATACATGCCAACAGTGCACCTTCCCCATGTTCCCCACTGGACACCTGCAACACCTGTGGTGCCATCAAATGTGACCCACAAAGGACATACCATGCCTGAAAAACAAGCCCTGTATGGAGAGATGCCACTGACACCAGGAAATACCGGTATCATGCTATCAGTGTAGGTGCAGGGTCAACCTGCTGTCCATTAACAGTTCCCGACACATGAGGCCAGGACTGTCACATCTTATGATAACAATCTGTATACACAACATAGGCAGACACCCCAGGTACAGTTCCACATGTCACTGTACATGCATGTGGGAGGTGTGCACATCCCAGATACTGTCCATGTCATGGACTAAGGAACACATACATGGCAAGCAATGCACAGCATTGGCCACACACAATAATTACCCAGGTAACTGGATGGTGAATACAATACCCACCTCTGTAGGCAAATCCAGACACTACACCCCTGAGCCACAATGCAGACCACGGTCATGTGGGATGATGCCAAAGTATACCCATCACATAGCCTTGTATAGCTGTCTGGCACAGTCGACCACTACACGCCCATAAAACAATGCACCCATGCATGTCAGTACTGGCACCCTGTGTCTGTGTGTGTGTTATATGATGCGTACAACCACATCCACACTCACTACAACCTCTGTTGGCATACTGAAGCATGCTGTCTGATGTCAGACACCTCCACATACCCTTTGCCCATATAACCTTTGTATGACCCCTGTGGTGCATGTGATACCTTCACAGTACTGTGTTGTGGCAATCTCACTAGTGTTGAGTTGTATACCTGGCCCTGCTGAGTATGTCAATGTGTGTGCATCCCTGTGGGAGTGTGGCTGTGTTGAAGTTGACACCTGTTCATGTGGACAGGCATGTGTACTACACCTACCATATAGCTACCATATCCCTATTGCGGATGTCACTCACCATCACATATACGCTTTGAGGGCTCCTCAACATGTAACCTATGTGGTGCATCCAATAACTGCATCAACATGTGATAGCACTACATAGTCATCAGGGGTTTGATACCCTGTACTGGTAGATGTGTGAGACAAACATGCTTAAGTTTTTCTCTCCCACCCCTCCCTGACTTTTCTTTGTCTCTGTCTGCCTCTCTCACTCCTTCTCTGGTGGATGTGGAGACTTACACCTGCTTTGCTTAGGCAGCAGCATGTTATTTTAAGTGATGCTCATGATCAGCTGATGACCTCTGCATGAATTGCAGCCCACCTCTAGCTCATTGCATGTGGAACAGCTTTGGTAACATTCCCATAGACAATTGCATGGAAACACACTCCAATATCTAGGAACATCATGTTGCTATTGGTCTTTTTCATTCACTGTGAGAAGGAACTCGATCTGTTGTTTGGCAAACAGCATCTCGGATGGATTGGGGATTTACCTCTAATGACATACATTGCGGAAATAGGCCAACACACAGGAGATAAATGTGCCTGACTTGACTACAGACTGTAAGTGCTGCTATACTGCATTTGGAGTAATGTTGGTTTAACAGGGTGTGTGTGTGGATATGACTGTCCTACATGTTTTAATACCTGCCATGTCAGTGCTATGTTTATGAAGAAACCCCCATCTGTAGGGTCATCTGCAGACTGGGCAGTGTGTGGTGCAGTTTGTTTCCTGTGTTACCCACAGAGCACCTATATGTGAACTGCAGAAGGTAGTGTGAAGATTGCAGTATGTAGATGGTGACAGCCGTGAGAGTTACTGACTTTATATCCCTCATAGGACATATGTTGCAACAAACCCTGTTACAACAGTAAATGTATGAGGTTATCACAACAACATGTCAATATTGGCCATTTGTATGTGCCTCCTGCCACAACTCTGTCAACCTTTGTACATATGTCATGCAGTAAAAGGTGCATATGTGCTGTACACCATAATTAGTGACATCATATCTGATAACAAGCCAGTGAGATATTAGACTGCTACACATGTTATGTATAGTAGGGGTTATATTTTATGACATAACCTGGACATCTTGTGGTTGTGTGTACAGCATTGAGGTCTGTGTACTTATGGTAATTGTCGACAGTGTGTGTATTGTTAATATATACCTTGGCCTGTGTACAGACTGTGGTAGATGTCATTGTTCTTGGTCCTGTTCTATCTGATGTTACATGCTGCTCCACTGTATGTTACCCTATTGGTTTACATATTTGTGGGGCCATACACACACATGTCCCATACCATAGTTAGGCATCGGACCACACTGTGTAGCGGCCCAGTTTATTTAACGTTAGTGTGTAAGTGGCACATATGAGGATGGTGTTGAACAGATAGTCCATATACTTAATATTACACTAGCTTACCATATGTGGCTGTGGCTGTGTTCACATTGGTTGTGGTTATACACTTTCACACAGGTGTATGTTACTCTGTGCTGTGACATGCCTGTAGAGCCTGCTATATATGCAGGTGCATGTGCATTCCCCCATAGGAAATGTAGGCCAGTGTTGAGCCAGTCTGCCTGTAGCCTGCACAGTGCTTTGTTACATGCCTAGCAGCTTAGTGTACTTACCCAGTGAGATGTCATGTCCAGATACTTGCCAGATGTACTGCTGCTGGGCCACCACAATAGTCATGCATGTCAGACAAAGCAGTGGGATGCTGTACAGATGTATGTCAATATCTAGTAGGTAGTATGTGGCCATGGCACCTCTGTACCAGTGGTTATTATGTGTCAGAACAGACAGGGGTGTGTCAGACTGTCCCTATATATTGACCAGTATCTCTGCTGTAGTCCACAGGAGCGTTACCTACTAGCAGTAGTACTGTACTATGATCTCCTTAGGATGTCTGTCAGTAGCCAATGGCGCACATGTTAAAAGCAGATGTGACCTCCCACACACACCATGTCTGTGAAGACAATCCCTATTACAGTAGCAATAGTCCACAAATGTACCTGCCATACATACCTGACATCCCCTTGCACTATGAAGTTGGAACTATAGGGGCTGAGGTAGGGCTACACTCCATGTTTAGGACATATGGTGAAAATATATGTATATATAATTATCCAAATATCTATATAGATATATACACATATACATATCGACACACATAGATGGATATGTGTATGTACATAGATATACATATAAACACTCAGATATATGCATATACAGAGCATTATATGTCTACACATATACAGATAGAGATACATATGCACATATATGTATGGATATCTACATATATATTGACAGTAGTAGGTATATCAGAATAGATATGTATGCACATCTAGTTATAGATATCTACATATATGAAACGCTGAAAAAACGAACTAAGTCCCACCAAACACAGAAGATGTATGCACAAGCACTGAAGCCCAATAAACTCTTCTTAACTGGAACAAATACTGGAAAGAGACACAAATTTTTTTTTTATTTACAAAAAAAAAAACTTTGTAGATGCAACAGAACAGAAAATCAAACAGAAGATAAATAAATCCAAAAAAAAAAGTAAATCAAGCACTTTCACACGCTACCCACGGCGGGCTTTTTTGAGATGACCATGAAACCTTGTGTGTGCTTGTATATGCAGCAGCATTTCAATTAAACAATTAAAAAAAATACCAACAAAGATTATATTATACCATCAAAAGTGCAAGGCATTGCTTTTTGTTTGAGTTATTTAAAGCAACATCACATTATCAGTATTCTGAATTAGTACGTGCATATATACTAACATAAGTCGGCATATCTGTACACATAGGTTGTGCATGCATACATAGCTATATATATATATATATATATATATATATATATATATATATATATATATATATATACATCTATATATACATATACGTATATATATATATATATATATATATATATATATATATATATAGACATACGAAGAGATGTACACATGGCCATATATATGTTGCACTATACAGATGTGTATACAGACATATGTGTGAGTATACATGTGTATGTACAGGTAGACATATATAGACCTATTATATGTATATAACCATATTCCTGTCATGTGTAAACCTCACGGCTCTCAGATGTATCTCACCGTATGTATCTTCTATGTATACATTATGATAAAACAACATATGTGATGCAACAGTCATATCAATAACAAGGACTAAAAAATTTTGGAAGTGAAGGCAATTTTTCAATACTACTCAATATGTGTATTGACAGATATATTGGTAAAACACCAGCTGTCTTCACAGTGGCCATGGCATAGTGGTTAAGTGTTGTGACTATAGTGTACAGGGTTCTGGGTTCAAGATCTGCAAGGGCTGTTCATTTTGTTGCTCGGCAGAACAAGGGCTGTCGGACACAGAGTGGTTAAGGCAGTGTTGAGCAGCTTTAAGCGGGTTTGCATGAAGCTAAGCAGTGCTAAGCTATGGGTAAATATACAGGCACTTACACACTGTAGGCATCACTTACCAGTGTGCAAATCAGCTCAGCGATTATATTGCAGTATTGCTGATACTTGCTAAGCATGGCTTAGGCCTGGTAACCAGGTCACACCACCCAGTCTGATAACATAGCAGGGTACTTACATCTGTAATAAGTGTAGGTAATGCCATGTACAATACATGCGCCTACGTGCTGTCATTACAGTAGTAAGGGGTGTGAGTGTCATGTGTGGGACACAGACATATATGTGGCCTGTACAGCACTGTTATCCATGTGAATGTGTGACATACAGGGGTATTAGGGCAGGGTACATGCTGATATACTAGCATGTAGTGTATCATGGCAGTACTACTGTTGACAATGCTTACCCAGGCAAGAGCAGAGTGCTAAATGTAGTACTGATAACAGGCACACCTTCAGGCATAGCTGGACATGGAAGCCTCCCTGTTGTATCCCTGGTGTGTGAGCTGTGTCACAGTATATACCCCTTACTGGGTAATGATTCGACATGTGGAATGTAACTGTAGACTACCGCCTGTACAGCACATGTTAGTGAGGGCTTCTGATATGTAGTTATGGCATATATATTGTTGTCAAATGTCTATCTGTCAACACGCTCATCCTACTGCATAGCTACATGCCAAGCTGATGACTGTCAGTCCCTGTACAGATGTGCAGATGGAAGGTATCCAGCTGGGATATGTACAGACAACCTAAGCTTGATTGACACTGACATGTCTGCCCAGCTGTGTAAGAACTGGATCATATAGGATATGTCACCCTGTACGCACCACATGCCATGGGTACCACCACTACACTACCACAGTCAACAGAACATGCTTGCATACAGGTCTCCATCATAGACACTAACCATGTGTTGTAATGCATGTTGCATACATATCAACTTGATCACCTCAGTGGCCATGTGCAGACGCCACCTGGAGGATTGGCTGATGCATGTCATTCTCACCCGGAGGGTCACCACAGTAGTGACTGTCGATAGATTGCCTGCTGCCACCTGGCAGGTGGCAGTATACTACTGTACACACAACCCCTACACAACCCATCTCTCCTTGGACAATAGCTAGGTACACGGCTATGACCACCTGCAGCGCAGCACACCTATAGTGACACATGTGTATGTGTGCATGGCTGTGTATAGCAGTATCTGGGTGTTAGCACACCTGTACTTGGGAATTCCATGAGGGCCTTCACAACCAATGCAACACCCATTGCCATAGTCAGTTGTAGCTGCTGCTGTATGAGACAATACATGAACTATGTTAAGCTCCCCCCATACTGGGTACACAAGCCCTGCAGTACCAGCACTACACTGTTTTACAAATGGGTTGATAGGCATGGGATACCCATTGTGTTCTGGCATATGTGTGTAGTTGTGCATGTCCATATTCTGTAGGGTACAGCATTCCAAGGCCACATACTCCTATTACATTACCCATTACCCCACAGTAGTACAGATAGTGTTGTTGCTGCCCATAGGTGAGGCATGACAATGCAACACCCTACTGCACGTGTGGCATGTGCATTAGATGCATATCCCTGTAGTACCACTGTTGGGGTATACTATGTGTTGTATTGCAGTCACGGCCAATGTGTGATGGTGGGTATGGCAGAGTGTCATCATGTGTTTCAGGGAGTACAATATCCACTGGGGGATGTGGGTGCTGTGTACACTGTCATTACACTAAGGTACACCCAGTATATGTCCCACGTACCATGTTATGGTTACCACTGTCACCATCAACCATACAGGGAACCGATACCACAATCCAAGCTAGTTATGCATGTGCTGTGTGCAGCCTACCTGTAACACATTGGACACATGGTCAAGTTAGTTAGCAACGATAGGCCCTGGTGTCTCAGATGTATTTCTGCCTGTTATGTGTCTGTTGATGTGTATATGAAGGTATGTCACACTATGTATTGTCCATATACATCCATTACATCCCCCATTAGCATACTGTACATGTCTGGGGATTTTCTGCATGTAACATGTAACCTGGGACACACCTCACCCTAAACACTGTGGGGTGTGTGCAATGTCAGCAACACACTTCAGTATTACTACATAGCTAGGTATGGGTCTAGTCCCAGTGTTGCCAAGTAACAGTGTGCATGTATGTAGATGGGGTTACATCAGCTTGCAGGGTATACATACCTTAGTGGGTCACCTGTCTATGTGGCACACGCAATAATCGTTTTAGTAACCTGTGACATGTGTTCAACTGTACCCCAGATATGTCACAGCCATGGTGTCACCACAGTGCCATACCCCGTTGTGGAATATGACTGCAGACCATCCTCATGCTGACACATGTACACCTACAATACAAATGGATAACATTATGGAGACCACAACCGACCAGTGTTACTAACAGCTATAATGCATCATTGCTGGGTGGCTACACTACCTGCCATATATGCATTACACTTTACTCTTTACAACAGGTTACACTGCAGTACTGTGGTACACTGTAGTACAGTCCCCATGTGCATCAGAACCATATTAGCCTGTCCCTGCATTGATGGTATGGATGACAGGGATGTGGCACAGGTATCATCATATGCACAGAGTGTGATGTTGGTTTTCCAGAGGCCGAGGGTGGGCCATACATTTGACACCATGTGTGTGATTGAGGGGTGTACTGCATTGAGCTGGGCATGGTGCTGTGGTGTGTGTAGGTATGGGTTTACCCTAGGTGTGTTTGTATACTGTGTGGGTATGCATGCACACAGTTCTGCCATGTAGCTGCCCTACACAGGTGTTTATAGACAGCTGCAGACTATACCTGGCAGGGTGTGCAGTTCACTGCCATCAGACACAGACACGTGGACTGTGCCTGCCAAGGGTTCCATGGGCACATCCAGGTACAGGCCTCATTGTGCTACTCTCACCTGCTGATGACAAATGTCTGCTGGTACCAGGCCCCTCCTGGGACTGGCCAGGACCACATGCACGTGGCCTACTGTGGTGTGGTGTGGACAGCACTGCCCCACACTGCCAGAGCTGGTACTGCCACTACAGGAGCCCCTTGGTGTCCTGGCACATCCATGTTGACTGCTAGCTGTTGGTGTTGCTGGCCCACATCCACCTGGCTGTTGCCACATCCCCACCACATGCTGAAGCACAGACACACCATGGCCGATGAGGGCCATCATCTCATCATGCCATCTATCCATGAGCTCGGTATAACCATGGATGGCACCAGACAGTTTATGGATGTTGTCGCTTACAGATGCAACAGCAGCCCTCTGCAGCCTCAAGCCCTGTCTGGTGTAATGCTCCATACGTGCCTGCGCTGCCATGACAGCCTGAAACATGCACCTGCTGGTATCAGATATTTCGCCTCTGCCAAGAACATGATCTCCAGCGGCCCTACCAAGAGCACCTATGTGGTGCCTGCCAAACATCCAGCTATGCCTGCTGCAATCGGACACAGTAGGCATGGTTACCACACTTTCCTGTGCACTGCCACCAAATGCCAGCTGTCCCTCCGCTATGGTCACTGGTGACGGGGTATGTATGGGCACTGAAACTGTGTGCGGGATTGGGGTGGCTAAAAGGGGGATGTCAAATGTTAGAGCAGTGTCAGTCCCTGACAACCCCACCTGTGTCTCAACAGTACTATCATCATCTTCAGTGTCTGTATGGGCACCAACATCAGATTGCATGCAGGAGGGACCCTGACCCACCTCACCACCTGTGGGGGAAAACAATAAACGCACTTTAAAACCTGTACAGCATTGCCTAATAGTACACACACACACACACACACACACACACACACACACACACACACACACACACACACACACACACACGTCTGTAATACCTACCTGTCCATGGCTTTGCAGACAGTCCCACGTATAGATCCATGTGGTATCCCATCCTGCATCACACTTGTTAACATGCACACACTGATACCACTCCTTAACATATTAGTCCTTTAAATGGCTACACAAGCGGTCACACCACAAGACCTGTTACTGCATTATTTGCCTGACCTGTATGTAGTGGATTTACATGGCCTCACTGCTGTCATTTGGAATGCACCCTCTGTATGTCCAGACATCATGAGCATGGCCCTTATATGTGTGGGCTACTATGTTCTATCCCTAATATCATGCACTGGTGTGGCATGTGCATGTAATGCTCAGTACATGCCAGATATGCTGCTCATTCAGCCTATCATGTGACAAATGTAATATTTGGAAACACTTCCTGGTGTTGACTAGTACTTCCCCAATGCATCTGTAGTGCTGCATACATGGGTTGTAAATGACATCCCTGCTGAATGTGATATTAAGGGTGTACCTGGTGTCTACCTTCCCTCTCGATGCCTGTTCCATGCTACAGACCAAATTATACTATCAGCTGTCTGGTGATTACACACATAGCAGGTATTCCTGGTGGGTAATGTGGCAGTCCATGTCCATGTACTGCATGGTCCCAAAGGGAGGTACTACTGTATGAACACCCCACAATCTCACATGTGCATACATGGCCACCCACACAAACACACACATGCACACACGCATCCTACATGAATCAACCACCCTCCACTTCACCACAGTGACCCTACAGACAAACTAACTAGCCTCCAGGATGCGCGCGCGCACACACACACACACACACACACACACACACACACACACACAGGTGAGGTTGAACAATGATAGTACACACAGTCCTCCTATTACCCATCTGTCAACATGCAGAACATATGGTACCCAACAGTGCAGCTATAGTCAATCCATGCTGACAACAGTATACATGTGTGTGATGCATGTGCTGTGTCATTAGGTGAAGCCCCTTCCCCTGGATACCACTGCGCCCATGAACATGGTATTTCTGTGCACCTGTTCTGCACCCTGCCATGTACTGTGCACCACACCTTACAGGTTTACAACCCATTGTGGAATGTGTACTACTCTATCAGTTATGTCAGCTTTAATGCTCAAAGCCCCTATGTTTTCCAGCAACACATACCTGGGATGATATGTGGACAGATGTCATTTGTGAATGCCTGATACCTGGTTTACAGCTCTCAATATCAGCAGACCATGTATGACCAATCCAATACTCTTACACTAACAACCATCAGAGCATACTGTGGGTATGGGGGGTGTACACACCCTTCCTGATATGATGCACCCATCCATGATATGCATTGGGACCACATCACTGCATATCTTAACAGTACATGTGACCAATATGTGACATATGTCCTGTACTTTCACATGCAGTGTCTACGGAAAGTGTTAGGTGTGTGGATGCTGACCACAATGCATAAAATCTGTGTGGGCATATGTGTGCTATGACAGTTTGATGTGCCTCTTGTTGTGTGTACTACAGCAGTCACTACTCCTGGCGGGGGTATACCAGCGTGGGCCATCTGCAATGGCAAGTGTATGTTCAGTCTGCCCTACACATGTGCCCCTACTCTGCATGATTGCAAGATCTACTCATGTGCACATCCCTTGGTGTTCAAACACTGCCATCACTATTGATATGGGGGTAGGGTTACGTCTGCCACACGTCCTGCACTTGACTATGTGCAGATATTGCCATTCTTAGCATCCTTAGGATCCATGCTGCAGTGCACTGGTGCATCATGCTGACAACCCCCCTCCTTCAACCTTTTTGCAGATGCATGACAATTAAGCCCTACACATGTGCGTCACTTTGCAGTGTTGCATACACTGAACACCTCATGTTACAGCCTAGTCCCAGCTGATAATGTGAACTACTGTAATGTCTTATGCCATGGTGTATCTCTGCAGCAGTTGCCATTGTCCTATAGGTATATACACTGGTGTTGCACTGTATATGGGTGTTGTTCCAAACATGTCCCTACTGTAGGCCATGTCCCCCACCATTATGTTACTCCCTGTGGACACATTCCGCAATGTCAGGATGTTAGTTATTATTCAGGTGTCTGAAATACCCTTCCAATACCCCATCATGGTCATCCATGTGATGCCATGCATTTCACTGCAACAATATGTGCACATATACAGTATGCATTCTGGGTAGGTGTGTTAGATGTGTGCATGGAATATACCATTGCCATTACATGGCCAGTGTGTTGGCAAGCATCTACATAAACCATACTCATCGGCTACAGGCTGCTGCTTTGGTGATATCCCGGAGGAACCTACATAAGAGGGTGAGAGATGCAATGTCAGTGGCCACACCTGTGGCAGTGCTACAGGGTGGGTGCAGTATTACAATACATCAATGGCACATTTCCACAATACTACCACATATGGACATCTGTTTATCACTACTATGCAATGACACAATATACCTATGACATGTCAGATATGCATGCTCTACCTGTACCAATGTGGATGTATACGCAAGAGTGATCTACTGATGTGCTCTATGGTCTTACCTGCACACTCCTTGGCCAGTGTGTGGGTGGCACCCATCTCCATAAAGGTGTCCGGTGGTTGGTGGCTGGCCAGATGGGCAGGTGCCACGAGGCTGACCAGGAGCTCCTCCACACGTGTCAGGGGGGATGAATGGCATGGCTCCCCCTGTGGTGAGCTGATCCCCCTGGACTGCAACAGCATGCTGACGGGCATTGAGAAGCAGGTCAGTACAATGATGCCAGACCTGCTCATAACTGCAGTTGTGCAGTCCAATATTATTGACCCTGTGGAGTAGGTCATTCCACAGGGTGGTCTACTCCTGCTGATCATGGGCAGCCTGGCCAAACAGCACAGGGTAGTGCTGGATTAAATACATGATCAGCACTTCATTTTTGGCAGCTGAATATATTGGCAGACATACATGTGACATCTTTGCTGAAAGACATAAAGATGGAAACAGGTCTGAGCAACTCATACAGCAAGGTTACCACGGTTCTTAATACACATCTCTGTCACCCTCCACCATATCAGTGACAACAAATTGTACACACAGCTCATTAAATATGGCTACAGCTTACCTACCAGTGGGACATATATTGTATTGTACCACACTTTCTGCTATGTGTTTGTAGCCATGTTCCCTATGTGGACACTATCATGCTGGCGTGTTACAGACTATTCACCCGCATGCCATTGTCAGGGACACTATGGTTCCACATATGCCTGTGGTATGGCTGCTTTGCGATTGCTGCACATCTGACATTCTGTGTTATTGGGGATATCTATGCATGACGTTAGATATGTTCCGGGATTGTGTAGACTATTACTACCAACATATGTTCTATAACAGTGACACAATAGCATGTATATGTACTATTCCCCAGCAGAACCACCTCTCCAAACCCAGCTGCCCATGTTACCTGGCCACATCACATGAGTGTCCCACCCTGTAGCCTCCTCATATACTGGCCCAGCAATACCATCAGGTGGAACCAACCCAGGGGATGTTGTTCCCCCCCAGAGGCACACACAGACATGTTCCTGTTTTCTGAGGTCAGGTCAAGGGTCTGTTCCATAACGGGCTCCAAAGACACATGTGGGATGTGCTACATCACTTTGAGGCACCCAGTACACATTCACAGGGCCGACATGCTCCACCTGTTCAGCCTCCAGGCCAGGCACCTTCAGGACATGGACTGCTTTTGTGAGTAGCAGTGGATGGGAAACTTGTTCCCATAGTGTCCATATTGGGGCCCATGGGGTGCCCACATCACAGACCACACACACCATCCAGGGTGTTTACCCACCACGTGTCACATACCACCCCTGTAGACTGTCCTCTAAATCTACCAATCCTAACCACCTCCACAATTATATCTGCCATACTTCTCCCATATTCCCATTCCATATTTCACAGATGAGGGCAATGTGGTCCCAAGAAGGGGTTAACATGTGACATACACGTCCATGTTGCACACACTGCCAGCTGTAGATATCTGTGTGTATTGCTATGTGTGCTGTTTCCTTGCAAATAGCATGAAGCACTGTGGTAGTAATATAAGGGACATGTATTTACATACATATATGTTTGTGTGTGTATTTGTATATATGTAGACATGTGCATATAGGTATATATCTATATATGTGTAGATATATGTGATGTATATATGTGCTCATATATATGTCTACACATGGGTATCAGTATATTTGTGGATATATATATATATATATATATATATATATATATATATATATATATATATATATGTGTACATATGTACACATATGCATACCTATATGTGGGGTACATTCAGACATCAGGTCCACAATCTCACAACACCTTCCTGCACAACTGCACTGTTCTGCCTTGCTACAACACAGACAGGTGCCACATATGGACACAGCCTGACATTAGGGGAGTATATGTAGGGCCAGATTGCAGGTAACCCTATTACACACCTATGGCATTCATGCATGCTACATTACAGATTAACTTGAGTATCCTGCAAGGGGTGGGCTGTGGATCCCATGTGTCCATCATAAGGGCATTACTTTCACCACCAGCTATTGGCCAAGTAATATACATACTTCCCATTATACAACACACACCATGATGGCTTACATCTTGTCAGTCAGTGCTGATCTGCACAGTTGATGGCTATAGCCCACTACCCACAGGGACAGACACTATTGCCCACAGCAGTTGTTCAGTTGAACATCATTACACCTGATGGCACATATAAATCATTCAACATCATCTATCCCAGTAGTATGGATCAAGTACTACATTCAGTTACATGCATATATACTTCACATAACTGTTGTGGGAATGATGTCTGTTCTGGATAGTTTGCTGGATATAATTAAATTGTTTTTTTTTTTTTTTTTTTGCTGTGGCTTTGGCTTTCACTTCCATTTCCACTTTTACTCCCCCTCTCTCTCTCTTTATCTGTGTCTCTCCAGTAAATGGATTGAGCTACTTTGAATAGATTGCAGCATGGATTTTGTAGGTGATGCACAAGATCAGCTGATGGCTTCTGCACCAATCAGTATCCTCCACTTGCTACCTGCATGCACCTTGCTGTGTAGTACTTCCAATTACCACTGTCATGGCAACCACCTACTATAAATCCCTACATCATGTGGACGTGGTCCCTTTACCTTTCCTATGTGGTGGACATCTTTCCTGTGTGTGGGCATCACTGTTACAGACAGCAGATAGCAATACCTCTTACAGGAGAACCTGCACACTCAGCCCAGCTACATATTTGTAAGAGGTTCCAGAACTACAGACAGAGGGTGAGTAGAGTTGTTGTATGCATTGTATAGCACTGGTGTTGCAGGGTTTGTGTGTACATACTAGTTTAACTTGGAATGCAGTCTGCATAGCTCTCAACTGTGGGCCTATCCTCTTGATGGACAGAGGTGTGCCTATCATGTTTTGTCTGTCCACAACACAGGTCTTGTGTCAGATATTTCACTGGCAGTGTGTGTGTTGAGTGCTATCAGTACATGGCTACATCCATTTCTGTTTCTAACTTCATATTCCTAAGTGTATGTTGCAGACTATCCTGCCACACCAGTGACTTGCTTAGTGTATGACAACAGTTTTCCAAATATGGGCTTGTGTTCTAGCCTCTGTCCTCCACCTACATACCAGGCTTTGCACATATGACATGCTGTCAGGGGTTGTTCTGTAGTGGGCTGTGATTATGTCATGCTGTCATTCCTGCCATCAGTCCACTGCTGTTGTGTCCCCCACACATACTGTGGGGTTTGGGCCATATATGTGTGGGCTTCACCTACACAATACATGTGTGCCCTTATGCACTCTAGAGGCCAGTGTATGTAACAGTGGTATATAGCCCTGTATTATTGAGTCTGGGGGGAGTGCACCATAACTAACCTAGGCTGTCACAACATGTGGGTGTATCAGGGGTAAGCTGCCTTAAGGTATCTGGATGTACATTACCATACAATCCTCCTTGGGTACATGCAGGCCTACTGCCTACTGCCATACAGACTGTTCTGTTTGTCGGTGTGCTTGTGATGGTGTCAGTTATGCCTTGTTTTGTAACAGTTACATCCTATTGTGTCAACTGAGGTCTTTACCCCCTAGGGATTGTATACAGTGTAGAGGCTCCTGAACTATACATCTGCATTACTTACTGTTGATTGTTTGGTATCCTGTGGCCCAGTCTGTCTTTACTATTGTACTACTTGAAGGCCTTGGCCTGGACAGCAACATTTGTAAACCTTTCCAGACTACTGTATTAGTATAACTGTTTCACAGTTGCATTACTCTGTTTATATGGATGTCAATGTCTAAACAGCTAAATGACATGGCATATACAACTGTAATAGTACACAAATAAAGCTTTCCCATGTATGCAAACTTGTGTGTGGTGTTATATCCTTTGACCTCTCTGTGGGTATATGTTTCAGGCAACGATTGTCATTTGTATGGGTGGCTCATACAGTGTCCATTTTGGTAACGTGGTAACTGTAGGCATAGTGGCTGTTCCATATTGTGTGCACCTTCTACATATGTATCTTACTATACATATCTCTGCGTGTGTATGTGTAGTTACACACACACACACACACACACACACATATATATATATACATATATATATATATATATATATATATATCTGTATCTGCATATATGTCTCTGTGTATATGTATCCTAGGGTTGTTGATTGCTTCCACATTGTACATTCCCTATGGGAGCCAGACTGTACTGCATGATATGTTACTGATACCAGCCTGACATCATACAAGTGGGATGTAGTACTGTTAACATCTTATGCCCATGTCATGTCAGGTCCTGGTTATGGGATCTGCAACAGTTGGTGGTGTATTGCAGGACAGACATGTTTGGCTGTGCAGTGGGAATACCTATTCGTACTAGACATATGTTGTTTGGGGCCTCTCAACCCCTTTAATGGTGCATGTGGACATATATGTTTTAAGTTCCCATTGTTATCTATAGATGTATGTCCGTATATACATATATAGATATGTATATCTGCTTACATATATATATATATATATATATATATATATATATATATATCTATATATATATATATATATATATATATATATATATATATATATATATATATATATATATATATATATATATATATATATATATATATATATATATATATATATATATATATATATATATATATATATATATATATATATATATATATATATATATATATATATATATATATATATACACACACACACACACACACACACACACACACACACACACACACACACACACACACACACACACACACACATCTACATGTTGGAATACATTCTCTGTACTGTTGAATGACTGGGCTGGATGATATGTTTGTATCATCATGGGTTATGTATATCTGACATGGCTTAGTGGTAAATCACTTTTGCTATGGTATGCAGGATCCTGGGTTTGAGCCTTGCAGAGGCTGTGTATTTTGTTGCTAGCAGAAAAAGGGCCACTGGATGCAGAGTGATTA
Source organism: Protopterus annectens (assembly GCF_019279795.1). Taxonomy (NCBI): domain Eukaryota; kingdom Metazoa; phylum Chordata; order Ceratodontiformes; family Protopteridae; genus Protopterus; species Protopterus annectens. The sequence goes on along the minus strand of NC_056725.1, from coordinate 182,893,478 downwards.
AGGCACTTTTAAGCAGTTGTAAGCGGGTTTGCGTGGGTTTGCAGAGGTAAGCACTGCTAACTTCTGGTTACAGTTTCTTATACTCACTTAGCTTCTAAATTGCTTAACCTGTGTAGGCATTGCTTACCCCTGCACAATCAGGCTTAAACCCGCTTACTACTGCTTAAAAGTGCTTACTCCCACTTACCCCCGTGCTAATTTCTTTAAAAGAAAAGAAAAAATGGTTGATAGGAAAGTGGTGAAAAAGGGGCAGAAAGAGGAAAAGACAGTAGGGGAAATTGCTAGGGATGTGCAGGAAGGGTGTAGGGAAGGTCCATAGCTGCCCATTTCTTCTACAGCAACAGCTGTGCATATACACTGAATTTGGAGGTAGATTTGGACACTCAATCCCCTGGGAGAGGGGTGCGGACAACAATAATAAGTTGTGATGCCAATTAGACTGGGTTACATGTGTCCAGTGGACATGTGTGTGAAATGGACAGCTATGTATGGGGCGAGATTATTTTTTTTGGGAACAGATTGCCCTTTTTTTCAGGTGAGAGTGGGATGTTGGGGAGGGATAGTAAGTATATTTGGGGAGGTAGGTTAACAGACAAGACAAACAAGGTGCATACAGGGGCGGTACATGACACATGTGGGGGGTAAACACCTTGATGGGAGCGGTGTTGGGAAATCGGAAGCCCATGAGCCCCCTAGTGGAAACAGTGGAACTGAGGTCCCCACCCATGGGCAGTCAACACTGCACCTTCACAGCCCTGAAGGTGGCTGTGCTGGGGGCTGAGTTGCAGATCCAGGCTGACCCTCTAGTCATGACATATGGCCCTCGAGCTGGCGTAGCAGATCACCAAACTGCTGCTTGAGCTCGCTACACACCATGACATGGACCTGGCAACGGGTGACAGGTTCCTGTCCACGCCTGCTCCCAGAGGGGCTAGCCCCATCCCCTGAGGCGGTTGCATCCAAAGATGGTGCAGGACCAATAGACGAGGAGGTCCAGGATTGGGCTCCAGACATGCTGGTGCCCAGTGCCATGGCCAGCTGAGGTGGGAAAGGTGGGTTTGCTGGGACTGGTCTTCCCAAACGTGCTATAATGTTTAGATTTTATCATCATATGTGGGTTAGTAATAGTCAACACATTCCAAGGTTAGGTATAACAGCATGCACAGATATTCCCATTAACCCAGACAGCAGATACGGAACAGTTACATAGCAAATGGAACACATGCATATATGGAACCACAGCGGTAATAACAACAGCATGCAGGTACATTAATGACACCTTGCCACCAATGCTGGAATGATTCAATATAGCACATGCATGGAAACAAATTTAAATATTTATCAACCAATAGGACATCATCAGAACAGTGAAGTCATTAAATACCGGTTGAGGTGGGTATGTAGTTTATTGTCGGAGATATGGTGGGCAGGAGAGAAAGATGTCAATTAACAACCAGTATATACCTGTAGTCATACATACTTTCCTAGTCAGTGCTGTTATCTGTACAAGTATTACGACACTACCCTATAGCATTAGTTTGGACAGTGATATGGCTGTCGTCATCATTATATATGAACTGGTTTTACCTGCGGTATACACCTTTTACCTGGTATACCTGTGGAGGAAATGTTTGTTAACACTAACTAACGGTTTCTTCACATACTCCCAGATTCCGGGTTGATGTTGTGCACATAGCTGTCCATCTCTTTCTGCACAGACGCTGGCCATGTCTTGATCACATGCAGGTGTACCGGGATGTATCTAGACTATTGCCCTCTTCAACCTTTCGTGACCTACCACACACATATACATGCTTTTCTACACAGTTATATTATGTAGCACAGTGTGGGTGACAGTGATCAGTGATACTTTATTATTCAGAGCAACTGCAACACTCACAATTCTATTCAATACCAGTGTAATAAGTACCAGTACAGGGTATCAAGGTTTTTATTTCTTGGCACAGTGTTCATATCCAACGTACCTGTGGGAGCAATGTTTGTTAGCACTATCTGAATGTTGCCACACAAAAAGTTCCACATTACACATTAGAATTATGCACATAGATCTCACTCTGTTACTGTACACACTCTGGTCACAGCTTGACAACATTGGAGTGTAGATAGGACATACTTGGCTTATTACTCTCATAACAGTTTCGGGAGTTGCTCGAGTGGCAGGTTTGTTCTCATAGATGTGTGACAATCAGTTGTATTCCCTGTTTGCTGCCTAAACACCTGGGATAATCCCACAGACTTCCCAGGGGGACAGGGAGACAGGCAGCAGATATGGGACCATATATTGGACATTCTAGTCTCATCTGTACAGTTGTGGGGTATGATTCTGTATGCAGCCTACTTCCACTCCCAGGATTCAGACCATGGCTGTGTCTGCTACAACCTAATCACTGTCCATCAGAGTTGTGTGTGCTATATAGATATTGCTGTATATCTCCTATCTGCTTTCTGTCTTATAATTCTCCTGTGGTTTTGCATTCTGACCTTGTATTACAACACTCTTATACAGGATTTCCTAGACAGTTATATTTTGTAGGACAGTGTGGGTGACAGTGATGAGTAATACCTTATTATTCAGAGCAACTGCATCAGCCACAATGCCATACAATACCAAAGAAAACAGTACCAGTACAGGGTATCATTCTTGTATTTCTAGGCACAGTGTTGGTATCTGACAGACCTGTGGGAGAAATGTTTGTCAGCACTACCTGAATGTTGCCACACACAGTACCATATTCTACATTACTATTATGCACATATATCTCACACTGTTACTGTACACACTCTGGCCACAGCCTGACAACATGGGGGTGTAAATGGGACATACATGGCTTCTTACTCTCATAGGGTTTTGGGGAGTTGCTAGTGTGGCAGCTTTGTTCTCTTAGATGTGTGTCAATCAGTTGTATTTCCTGTTTGTTGCCTCTACATCTGGGATCATCCCACTGATTTCCCAGGGGGACAGGTTGACAGGCAACAGATATGGGCCACTTTACTGGACATTCTGGACATATCAATACAGTTGTGGGGTAAGACTACTACAACTGCCAGGATTCGAACCATGGCTGTGTGTGCTAAAAATACAACAGTTCACATCTCAATTGCATGTGCAGGTTTTGTTGTCTGCCTTTTCCCTGTTTTCTATCTATGTGTCTCTCCGTTGTACTAAATGGTCTCTGGGGATTACACAAGTCATATACAGGCATTCCTACACATTCTATTTATGGTGCACAGTGTGGGTAACAGTGCTTAATACAACAGTACTATTACCTGATTGCAAATCTACATTACCATATGATACCAGAGTATACACATGCAGTCCAGCAGTTAGACCTTTATTGTCAGGCTATTACACTTTTATTTGCATATAATCTATATGAGACTCTTCCTGCCATATTCTCCAGTATATGCAGTACTTGCCTTAAACAATACAGGCTTTATACATGCAATTAATTTACTAATACTTTTAGATTTATTTCCTATGACAGTACATGCAAGAGTATTACTGACCTGCCTCACATTGCACCCTCTCCAGGCGACTTCCATGGGCCTGCTGGTTCATGGCCCACTAACTTGCAGCTGTGGAGGATATAAGAGGAATATTTAGCCATACCTATTCATGATATACATGAGCTGGCAATTATTACACACATAGTGGAGTGATACTTACACACAGCTGGGACAGCCCCTGCCATTCTTGCCTCTTGGATCCACTGCTCCAAGAGGTCCTGGTTACATCACTTCAGGTCAGCATAGTGATACCTGACCTGCTCACCAGTTTGGGATATGCCAGTGGCACTGGTGAGGTCACAGGCGAGACAGTCCCAGACTTCCGCCTTATATTGGGAATCCTGGTACTGGCCCTGCAGCAGTCTCTGCTCATGGTCTTTGATAAGGAATCCTGCCATGACTCTGGAATCCTGAATGAACCAGCACTGTGCCCGGAAGTGCACACCTTCTCCCCTTACTGCCATTGTGCCTAAAAAAGGAAGCTACAACCAGTTAAGAGATGTATTCCCGCCTGTTGGGTTTAAGTAGGGCCAATTTCCCACACTATTCCATGATTGGCCAGTTTTGAAAAGGCTAGGCTATGGGCAGACCTGTGTACCTAAGGTTGGCATTGTTTAAAGGAGTATACCACTGGGCACATTGAGTTAGCTGGCCTACACATTGCTTACACCTCCTATACTGGCCTGTGCAATGCTTAGCATTGCTTACATTCGACTTTGCATTATATTTTCTTTTTGGCATTGATTTATTATTCATTACATCTTATATATATGCCTGGTATCCATGATTCATGTGTACGTACACTGTATAGGGTCATTCTGTTATATTGGAGACTTCAACACTCTATTACAATTATACCTCACATCTGGGCTTACTGCTGTAGTCCAGTTCACATATTTATGTCATGTATTGGGTTATGGAACATATGACTGCATACTGATTCCTTTCAAAGGTTCTGTTTTATTTTACTATAGTGAGGACTTGTTTGGTGATACCACATTCTTTTGTACTGCTGTGATGGCTTGGTGGTTAACTACTATGACTATAGTGTATAGGATCCTAGGTTCACAACCTGCAAAACTGTTTATTTTGTTGATAGGCAGAACAAGGGCTGTTGGAAACAGAGTGATTAAGGCACTTTTGAGCAGTTGTAAATGGGTTTGTGTGAGTTTGCGCGAGGGTAAGCACTGCTCACCTCCGGTTAAATATGTTTACAGAGAGTTAGCTTTAATATTGCTTAACCTGTGTGCGCATTTTCAACCCCTGCGCAAATGGGCTTAAACCTGCTTACTAGTGCTTACATATGCTTACTCCCACTTACTACTGCTCAATAGTGCTTACACTTGCTTACTAGTGCTTACTCCCACTTACAATTGCACTGATTTAGACAGTAATATCTAATGGTTCTTGGGAAGGTGGGGGATTTGGAAGTTGTATGGAGTTGTCATTCATTACACATTTTGCCTTCCATTTGTATCCATGATTCCTGTGTACATCTGTATGGGGCACATGTGCTTATCTGGGGACTTTGCAACATTATGACACTGACACCTCACATGTGCATTTAATGCAGTACTCCAGTTCACAATTACATGTTATTTAGTAGGTTATACAGCAAAATAATGTTCATAAACTGATTTCACATGGAAAATGGAATGTGCTGCAGTGGGACTCGAACCAGAAATGGCTGCTCGTAAGGCGAATGCTCTGCCCACTATACTATTGCTGTACTGCTTCATTTGCATATATCTTCCTTGTTATCCTCTTCAGCCATTTAAGCTGCATTAACCATAGCTAAGCAATGGGCACACACATGCACCTACAGTTAGCTTTAATTGGTTTCTTAATAAAAAAAGGGTTTGTTCATTTTATTTGTATTGTTGTACATGTGGGAGGATGTTGCTGGGGATATGCTGACATCTATGAGTGGTCTTGCTGATTTCTTTGGCCTTTCTGCTGTTCTTCATTGTGGGGGTGTCCCCTGCACTCTTACATGCTCTGTGTAAGATTAGGAGCTCAGGCAGTGCACCTTCATTAATATGCATGGCACACTGCTGTCCTGCTCCTAAACAGCTGCTTCCATGCAGGACTAAGCTAGTCCTGCAAAGAAGAATAGTAAATCCAGGGGTGTATCTGTTGTTAAATTAGCTGCACAGTAATATATCCTATTTACTTCTGTTATATCACATGAATCTCTATGAACAGTCCTAACTACTGTGTTCATTTGTTTTATCAAACTTCTATTTGGGGTTTATTGACTTTCTGTAGTCTATTTCTTTCATTGATCTTAATATGTCTGTCCATCTCTATTAAATCAAATAACTCTTCTCTTTGATCATTTTCTTCTAAATTGAGGCACATTCTTTGTTCTCCATTTCCTGTGGACATTCTATAGACAGTTCCACAGCATCTTCCTTTGTCATATTTTCTTCAATTTCATCCTGTGTCATCTGTTGCTATTTCATGTGGGAACTCACTGGCCTATCTTTCCACAACATTGACTATGTCAGAGTTGCCACAGTTTCCTTTTCCTTCCCTTGCTGTGCATCTCCAACTGAACTTTTGCACTGGTTTCCTATGGGATGCTCCAAAGTCTCTTCATATGGCAACAAATCAGATGATTCCACTGCACTGGTTTCTCCTTAATTTGGGGATCTATTGCTCTAATTTACTGTGATGTTATCAAAGTTAGATTTTCTAAACTAAATCCTTCACTTTTCAGGTAATCCATAACCTCACTTTCTTTTTCTTTAACATCTCCATTGTTAATCCTCTTTTCTACTTTCCTCTTTGTTTTTCTTATTTTTTTGTATTGTAAAATTTCCCATATCTGGATGCCTTTGTCTTTACTTCTCTTCAAATATCTTTGGTGCTTCTCTTTTTGTATTGATTAGTTTTGCTTTGTCCTTTGTAAAACTATTGCACCATATTAAATCTCTTTCTCTTTCCCATGTCCATATTTCTTCTTCAGATGTCCACTTACTTGGTGGACTCGTTGTTCCATCATGCTGTGATATAACCTGTTAGACTTCCTAAACTAAATCCATCACTTCACAGGTATTCCATAACTTCAACTTCTATTTTTTTTAACTTCTACTTTACTAATTGTAGATCAGTGTGTGTGATATACTTTTAAGAAGCACATGCATGTAAGTAATGAGTACGTGCAAGCTAGAGTACCATTTTGATTTAGCAGCCAGAGTGTGAGCATGCAAATATGTAGCCAGTCAGTTAGTTAGATAATTAATTTGAGTTTAATGTTCCTGCTATCCATCCTGATGTATTTGTATACAATAAACTACTTAAATGAACACCCAAGCCTCAACATCTTCTTTATGTATATAACAAGAGTGACATGGTGTCAGAGTGGGATCCACAGTCATAGCCATGAGGTAACCGATCAAAGTTGGAGGAATATACAGGAGTGGATCATCCCTACTGCTCAAATGACTTGCAAAACTGGCCAGAAACAAATTCCAGGTACTAAAACTTGCTTAAATTATTTATTTTGCTATAAATATAAAACAAAGCACTCAGAATGTTCAAAATGAATTATTCATTAAACAAAATGTATCATCTTCTAACCTAAAGTTATATATAATGTCTTATTAAATATATGCCTTATACTATGTGTTTAAGAGGGTAGGAAGAGTAGAGACACCATATTAGGAATGATTGATTAATTACTAGATTCAAAACATCCAGTTTATAATATGTTTTCAAATGTGTGATTGCCAATTATTTTGCAAAGTTAATTATTCAAACAATGAGGATTCTAGTATAAATATACATGAATCTGAGATGTTGTTTCAAAGCATATTTTGCAGAGTACAGTATTTGAAGAGCTAGTTATTCATTAAATATTACAAGTACCTTGTGTTACTAAATGTGGTGGCTCCTTACAAGGAACATTTTTGATTGTGTTTCATTATAATCTTGGACACAAGTGAAAGTTCTCGTGAGACTCACACCATTTGTTTTTGATAAGATATTGCAGAAAATGGAGGAAGCAGAAGAATACGATATTTATTTTCATACAGGCTGCTTTTCTGACAAAGACACATGTACAAAATTTATTCTGCTATCCATCCATCCTGATGTATTTGTATACAAATAAACTAATTAAATGAACCAACAAAACAACATCTCTTTTATGTATATAACAAGAGTGACATGGTGTCAGAGTGGGATCCAGTCCCATAGCCATGAGGTAACCCATCAAAGTTGGAGGAATATACAGGTATTTATTTTGCTATAAATATAAAACAAAGCACTCAGAATGTTCAAAATGAATTATTCATTAAACAAAATGTCCGAAACTGTGACATATTGCTAAAACTATTCAAAATAATTATGAGAATGTTTGAAACAATATCTGAATTGCATAAAATGTACAAAAATGGAAAAAATTACCAAAGTTTTTCACAATATGCTACTTTTTTGTATTAACTAAAGCTATTCAAAACATCCAGTGTGCAAAATGTTTTCAAATGTGTGTAGTATTACAGTGAAGTTATTTTGCAAAGTAAAGTTATTTCAAACAATATTTCACAAAGTACAGTCATGTCAAATAATATTTTGCAAGTCACAGTTGTTTCAAAGCATATTTTGCAGAGTACAGTATTTCGAAGAGCTTGTTTTGCATTTGAAAATTATTACAAGTACCTGGTGTGTGTAAATGTTTGTACATAATTACAAGGAGCATTTTGGATTGTGTTTCATTATAATCTTTGGACATGGCAGAAAGTTTTCGCAGACTCACACCATTTGTTTTTGATAACGATATTGCAGAAAATTGGAGAATGAGCAGGAATACGATATTTTCATACAGGCTGCTTTTTCTGACAAAGACACATGTACAAAGGCATTTATTCTGCTTAATTTAGCTGGTTCAGAGGCCACTGATAGAGAGCATTCATATGTGTATGCACCTGCTGTGTTTGCAGGGGAGGGGGGGAAACTGCCATATAGTGGTACCGGCTGAAATAAGGGAAGACCCTGTGTCCTTAAAATGCAAATTTAGAGAAATGTGTATCCCCCAAATTAATATTACAATGGAAAGGCACTTATTTTACACAAAGGATCAAAAGCCTGGTGAAACTTTTGCAGCATATATAACTGACTTGAGAAATAAGGCTAAACCGTGCAGCTTTAGTGATTTGAGAGATACGTTGCTAAAAGACAGGCTTGTGTGTGGTATTAATAATGTCACAGTGAGAAAGATTTTACTTTGAGAAAGTGGTTTAACTTTAAATAAGGTCATTAAAGCTTGTCAGATATACGAATTTATGGAAAACCACATAAGTATGCATACAAATGAGAATAGCTGTGGAAAGCACAGTGACAGAGCTCATGTTGATCGTATGCAGCATGTGGTTAAACAAATGGGCCCAAGCACATCACAGTTACTACAGGTCCTGTAACAGTCCTTGGAAAACCCCAAGTCTTTCCAGCAAATTCCAGAGCATGCTCAGTGAAGCATAAGGGTGAGTCAGCAAAGTTAAATCATGTGCACCCACCTAGCTTCATAGTCAACTGTCATAATTGTGGTGGTAATCACAAACCGAAAAGAGTAAAGTGCTTAGCTTTTGATCAGCAGTGTCATTCTTGCAATAACTGGTATCATTTCAAAAGGTTTTGTAAATCAAATAAGATACATTCTTTTATTAAAAGGAGAACCACACCTACAGACTAAAAAAAACATGTTTATTTCATCGTGGTTTGCTGTTTCCTACATTTTAAAACCACTCTGAGACAAGTTACAGGTTTTTAAATATTTTTAGACATACTTTCTGAGTCTGACCTCATGAGGTCTAGCATCTTGAAGTGATCCTGATTGTTTAGTCTGCTTCTAGATATCCTACAATGCAGTACTTGTTTGTAAAAAAATTACATCACACAGGCCTCTTTCTTCCTTAAGCTACTGTCACTGCATTGATTTTACATGCATACACTGCTGTCTTTCAGTCAGTTAGTTTTAAGTAACATTCCGTGCCATTCAATGACTACTTGAAACACACAGTGCAAATGCCAGAGAACAGACTTTCAAAGTGCTTTTTACTGCTTCTCCTTTTTAGACTGGCTACATTTGAAGTCTTTTGTTAAGCCTGAATTGTACTACTTTAACTCATCTCCCATCCCCCTTCAGACCTAACTTCCCTAGTTGTCAAAGTGCTAAGGGTAATTTGAGCAGCGTTGTCGCCTCACAGTAAGACGTTGTCCTGTTCGATTCTCAGTTAAAGCGTCTTCTGTGTGGAGACATGTGTGAATGGGTGTACCTTCATTGAAGGTTGTGCATCATGGCTGGCAACTCGGTACGTAAAAATCTACTGCCAATCATTAGCGGATCAGAGTTCCACTGTGGCGACCCCTGACTGGGAAAAGCCGAAAGATACAACAACAACCTGCTATGGTTGACAGCTCACAGCAGGAGACTTCACTCGTGTACTCTTTCCTTTTTCTATCTAGCCTTTACTTTCTGCATGGCTAGTGGAAGGACCAGGGAAACTGTGACATCACAGCATGGGTGGGTTTTCAGGACGGTCATGGTGATGTCAGTTTGGGGAGGGAATTGGCCAGAAAACTACCTGTATTCATTGGCCTTGATGACATCAATGAATTGGGGACTGCAGCAAGCTTTTCCAGGATAGGATAAAAGTTTTTGAAAGTGAAACCACCACAGTACAGTAACGTACTCTTATAGCGGAGAGAAACAGTGGATTTTAAATATTTTAAATGCTGTATTATTGTTTACTCATAGCAAGGACTGTAAATAGGGAGAAAAAGGACTGATAAATTGAGCATTTAATAACAGAATCCCATTGTTGTCCTTTAAAAGAGTGTATCCTAAGAGGCAAGTTGATCAAGTAGAAAGCTGTGACCCTGCCTTTATGTTGATGGTGTGTATGTGCTTGGTGAAACAGTTAATGTAGTAGATTTGTGGGCAAATAATGAGATCTTTTGTATTGCTTGGATTAATGGGACTCACATAGAGCTCAAAGTAATTACTGGCTCAAAGTGCAATGTTATGTCAGCCGTAGCATTTGCTACAGTAAAACCTGCAGAACTTAATTTGATAATGTTTGTTGCTTATGGTGGTGAAGAGATTCAAACCACAGGCTCAGTAGTGCTTCAAGTTATTCTGCTGAGAACAGCTATGACTTGCAATTTTTCATAGTCAAGAAACACGTGCTGTCATTATTAGGCCTTATAGACCGTTTGAAAATGGGACTGCTTCCATTTAATAAAGAAGTTCACCATGTAAGCCTGCATGACAACAGCTCAAATTTCACCCAAAATATTTTTTTCTGACTATGCTAATATTTTAGCAGACAAACTAGGCAATCTACCAGTTGTGTACTCCATGAAGTTAGATCCAGAGGTCAGCCCATTTAGCAGATCAGCACTGAAAGCTCCAGTAGCTATGCAGAGCAGAGTCAAAGCCAAGCTAGACAAAATGGTGCAGATAGAAGTAATTTGTCCAGTAGAAGAATCTACTGAATGGGTATCCTCCATGGTAGTATCTCATGAGAAAAGCTCAGATGATATCAGAATATGTATTGATCCCACAGATGTGAACAAAGCTTTAAAAAGACCTCATCATCTAATGTGCACATTCAAAGAGGTTGCTGCCCTCATGCTAAATGCCATTGTTTTTTCTCTCTTAGATGCAAAGAGTTAATTTTGGAAAATTTTGTTTGACCGAAAACTCTTCATTGCTAACCACATTCAGTACGCAGTTTGAAAGATACATATCTCTGAGAATGCCATTTGGGATAAATTCTGCCAGTGAAGTCTTTCAGCATGCAATGGAGCAATTTTTTTTCTGGCTATCCCTGTGCTATTATAGTAGATGATATTCTAGTAGGAGGCAGTGGTGATGTCAAACATCATAGAAACATCAAGAATGTTCTGGAAAGAGCAAATCAAATGAATCTTAAGCTGAATCCTCAGAAGTGCAAGTTCAGGCTACGAGAAGTTACTTATGTTGGTCACTTGTTTACCATTTCTGGTTTACGACGAGATCCTTCCAAGCAAACAGCAATTCTTGAGATGTCAGCTCCACACAATGTCCAAGCCCTACAATGTTTTCTTGGCATGGTCAACTGTCTAGGCAAGTTCATTCCAGATTCAAGCCAACTTTCAGCATCACTCAGACAGCTGACATGCAGAGATGTAATTTGGTCATGGTCAGAACAGAATCAAAGAGTATTTGATGTCCTGAAACAGAAAATTGCCAACTCTCAGCTACTATGGTGTTCACAAGCCAGTTACTCTTTCCTGTGATGCTTCTAAGTTTGGTCTAAGTGCAGTTATTCTTCAAGAGGGTAGACCAGTAGCTTATGCATCAAGAACTCTTACCCAGACTGAGATGCAATATGCCACATTGAGAAAGAGCTTCTGGTAATTGTGTTTGCATGTTCAAAGTTTCATGATTATATTTATGGTCAATCTAGCCAGATTGAAACTGACCACCAACCTTTAGTTACTATTTTGAGAAAGCCTATGCATACAGCTCCAGCTAGACTGCAATGTATGATGCTCAAATTGCAAAAGTATAATTTCAATCTTGTTTACACAAAAGCAAACTTCTTTATCTTGCTGATACTTTATCCAGATCACCCAGAAAAGCCACAGAACAGCATGACAATGAGCAACATGATTTTGAAGTCATGGAAGTAAGAAATTTTCTTCCACATGTCTTGATGAGCTCAGAACTCACAAAGCTTCAGGTCCAGTTCTCCATAAGCTAAACCACTTCTTCAGTCGAGGATGGCCTTTTCAAATCTTGTTTACCAGTAGAAGTGCAACCATATTTTCCATACAGAGATGAGATTTTCTCAGACAATGATATCATCATGAAAGGTCCTAAAGTGATTGTTCCATAATGCTTGCTATAAGAGTACATTAAGATCTTGCATCGTGGCCACCAGAGAACTGATTCTACCAAAAGAAGGGTGAGATGTCTAGTATTATGGCCTTCTATGTCAAGAGATATTGAGAAAGTACTTTTATCTTGTTGAACATGTAATAGTACAAAGCTGCATCAATAAAAAGAACCACTTCAGTTAAGCCAGCTTCCTGAACTACCTTGGTCAACAGTAGCCACAGATATCTTTGAGTGGAATGCTCAACATTACTTGGTGTTAGTAGACTCTTATTCAAATTGGTTCGAGATTGACCTACTTCCCAACCTAACTTCCAGTACTGTCATTACTAAGTTGAAGCGGCATTTTTCTGTCCATGGTAGTTCACACAGAGTTATTTCTGACAATGGTGCACAGTTTACAAGTCAACAGTTCAGATAATTTGCAGAAGAGTGGGACTTTGTTCATATTACAAGTAGTCCTGAATACCCTCAGTCAAACATCTTAGCTGAACTGCAGTTCAAAATGCAAAACAGTTAAGAGAAATCTAGATGTGACAATCCCAATGTGTTTCTCAACTTGTTAAATCTTAGAAATATTCCTCGTGATAATCATCTTGGTTCACCTGCCCACAGACTTATGTCGAGACAAACCAGAACCACATTACCAATCAGCAGTAATTTATTGGTTCCAAGTGCTAAAAATGAGAAAACAGTAAAAGCCCAGCTGTTGAAAAAGTGTTTTCCCAAAAGTCTTACTATGATAAAACCAACAAACTGCTCAGTTTATTGAAAAAAGTTAGTTCGTTATCATTTAGTCTATTATTATTGTTATCTAGTTACTGTTTAGAAAATGTGTAGCACTGTGTTTTAATTCTTATTTTTCTCAAGCTTACTACTCAATTGTACCTAATTTGCTCCTATATTTCTCCATGTCACAATCACCTCAACTGTATAACTACCTTGATTGTTATTGTTTACCATCTACCATGTCATTCTGTGGAGCTTTTCTCCCTGGGCCTCTGCTGAAAAAGGGCCTGTGTCCAGTTGGAATTTCCCGGTAAGTGAATGTAAATAAATAATAAATAAATAAAAAGGGGAGATAGTGAGGATGCAGAGGTCAAAAGGTTTTGATCGCATTGGATGTGTGAAGAGTTTGTGTCAATAGTCAAGGCTGTACATTGTGGAATCACAAGGGGTGGAATTCAGATAAAATTGGAAGCATTTGTTACCAGTGTATTTTTACAGCATTTTGCCTGTGGAAAAGACTCTAGTTCTCAGAGTGTCTTGTCCAATGTTTTTGTTCCAGAGGACATTCCATCAGTAATCCCCATTTCTGAGAAAATCCCTGAGACTCCTCAAGCAGAACATTCCCCAGTGGCTGTCCCTGTTGCTAAACCCAGTCTTAACTATTATGTCATGAGATCAGGTCGCATCTCAAAACCTACTTCCAGATACATGGCAACCTGGACATGACTGTTGTTTTTCTTTAATCAATGTCTGTATACATTGCATGCATATAGAAATGCTATTTTTTATATGAGATAGCTCAGTAAAGAGGGAGGATGTAGATCATTGCGTGTGATATACCTTTAAGAAGCTTTACAGTGAGTCAGCACATGCATGTAAGTAATGAGCACGTGCAAGCTAGAGTACCATTTTGAGTTAGCAGCCAGAGTGTGAGCATGCAGATATGTAGCCAGTCAGTTAGCTAGTTCATTTGAGTTTAATGTTCCTGCTATCCATCCTGATGTATTTGTATACAATAAACTACTTAAAAAAACACCCAAGTCTCAACATCTTCTTTATGTATATAAGAAAAGTGACACTATTCTTCTGCTCTACATTCACGCTTTGTGATCTTATTTTTTGTATTGTGAAATTTTCCATATATGGATGACTTTGCCTGTATTTCTCTTTGAATATCTTTGGGGCTGCTTTTTTGTATTGACTGATTAGTTTGGCTTTCTCCTTTGCATAAATGTACTGCATTTATTTTATTTTATTTTATTTTATTTTATTTTATTTTATTTTACATTTGTTGACCGGGCTAGTCTAGCTGGATACGAATAGAAAATCCATACATACATTTAAAAAAGTAATAGCAGTTAAAACTTACCAAGAACTAAAAAACTAAAAAAGCAGTTACAAAATTTTTTTTTTTAATATATAAAAGATACATTAGTCTAAGCAAGGAATAGAACTAGCAGTAATAATCAATGGGTATTGTATTTGACATACAATATCTATGTATACATGCATTATATTTATAATAACTTGGTATTTAGATTCTTAAGTCAGAAATTATTAGGTATTAGAGTAGTTGTAATTTGAAAGGAGAAAAGTTAGTCAGGGTTAGTACAGGCGCAGAGCCAGTGTGTCTTAAGAAAGAGCTTTAGATTCTTTTTAAAGAGTGGCAGTGACATTTGTTTACTGAGATCAGTGGGTAGTAAATTCCATAGTTTTCCCACAGAGGTAGAGTACAGGGAGTCACCTGCTGAGTGATTGGATCTTGAAGTATTAATCAGCAGTTTATTGGAGGAACGTAAGTTCTTATTGTTATTATAAGGTGTAATGATGGTAGAGAGTATAGGGGTGTTGGTGGGCTTATACAGGGCCTTGTGGATAATGGGAAGCTGTAGAAATTGAAGCTGGTTGTGAAATTCTAACCAGTCTAGTTGTTTTAGATTCAGACAGTGATGGGTTCTGAATGGAGAGCCTGTGGCAAACCTAGCAATATTATTATAGGATGTGGCCAGTTTGTTGAGGTTGTTTTTAGGTAAATTAGTATATATAGGGGAGGCATAGAATAGGGTTGAGATTAAGTGGGTTCTGGCTGTAACAGCCCTAGCTACTGGAGTTAGAAAGGGCTTAATTCTGTAAAGGGATCCCAGTTTTTTGTTCACTAATTTTATTGCATTGTTAATGTGGGTATCAAAGTTGAGGTGGTTGTCAATTGTTATTCCTAAACGTTTAGTGGTTGGATCAGGAGAAATGATAGTGCCATCATTTGATAAAAGTGTGAGGTGAATGGGAGTTGTTTTTCGGGTTGGAGTGAAAAGTAACAATTTAGTTTTCTTGGGGTTAAGGAGGAGACAGTGGTTTGAAAACCATTGTTCTACAGTATTGAAAGCTTTTTGGGTAAGAAATTTAAGTTCAGTTTCAGAGGTGGCTGTACAAATAATAGTAGAGTCATCTGCATATTGAATACAGGTGGCGTGTGGTATAGCTGTTTGAAGGTCATTAATATAAATGGAAAAAAGGAGTGGACCTAAAATGGAGCCGTGAGGAACACCGAGGGAGATAGGAAGGTTATTAGATAGTTTATTTTGCAAAAGTACCGCCTGTTGATGGTTGTCAAGGTAAGATTTAAACCAATTCATGGCTTGGGGATCAAATGAAAGGGATTTCAGTATGTGTAGGAGGAGTTGATGATTAACCATGTCAAAGGCTTTAGATAAATCAATGAAGACTGCAGAGGAAAGATTATTGTTGTTGTGGTTTTTGTTAATGGTGTCTGTGAAGGATAGCAGGGCAGTGGTGGTACTGTGGAAGGTCTGAAACCATGTTGAGAGTTGGAAAGCAAGTTGTGATGGAGAAGGTGTTAAAGTAATTTCTTATGGATGCATTTTTCTAAATTTTTGCAAGGGGAGATAGCAAAGCTATTGGACTGAAGTTAGAATACTTGTTGGAGTGTCCCCCTTTATGTAGTGGAATGATATGGGAAATTTTCCAGATAGATGGGATAGTTCCTTCATTTATGGTTCTGTTGATCAGAATAGAGATGGGGTAAGCTATGGCTTTAGCTCCTTTTTGCAGGAATTCTGCTGGGAGTTGGTCAGCTGATGGTGTGGTAGGCTTTAATTTTAGGAGAAGGGAACAGATGAAGGAAGTAGACACTGGTTGTAAATGGAAAGGTGGAGGTAGGATAGTGGTAGAAGTTGGCAGATTTGAGGTGTCAGGAGAAAGATGGCTAGCAAGATTTTGGATAGCATCAGTGAAAAAAAATTGAAGGCATTAGCAGTATGTGAGGGATTGTCAGGGTTAGAGCCTAGTGGGTTGGGTGTGATAGATTGGCCTGGGTAAAGAAGTTTGTTAATGCTAGACCAGAATTTTTGTGGTGCATTGTGGTAGGTTTGCTGTGTTTGAAGGTAAAAGTTCTTTTTGTCTAATAGGATGGCTTTTTTGGTATTATTTTTGTGTTGTTTAAAGGTTTGGTGATCTGAGGGTGTTTTAGTCATGCACCATTTTGCCCAGGATTTATTTCTGAGAAGGATTTTTTGCCTGGTATTATTGGTAAGCCAAGGTGCTGGGTTAGTTTTATATCTAACTGAGCATGGTGGGGCGTGATGATTCAGGATTGCTAGGAATATTGTATTGAA
Organism: Protopterus annectens; assembly: GCF_019279795.1. Classification (NCBI taxonomy): domain Eukaryota; kingdom Metazoa; phylum Chordata; order Ceratodontiformes; family Protopteridae; genus Protopterus; species Protopterus annectens. Next base: position 182,876,702 of record NC_056725.1, on the reverse strand, counting down.
GTATTCTATGGCTTCATTAAGTGGAAGAAATTTTAATGGTGACCAATTACATTGTTTGAGTTCAGTTTGGAAAAGTTCTGAGTTGAAGTGCTTTTTTGTGCGTATTGTTCTGTAAGAGAGAGGGAAAGTTAAGTTGGTCTTATGTCTGATAATATAGGTTAGTGAATGGTCACTGAGGTCATCTGGGAAAGTACCTGCTTTATATGTTTGCTGAGGATTATTTGTAAGAATCCAGTCCAAGGTACTTTCTTTGTTGTTGGTTCTATTAGTTCTGGTAGGGGAGATAATTGTTTGTGAGAAGCCATAAAGGTTAATATGTGTGGTTGGGTGTATATTACTACAGGTCATCCAGTCTACATTGAAATCTCCTAGTACTATGGTTTCTTGTGGGAGATTGAATGAAAGCCAGTTAAGGATATTTTCAAGTGTAGTGATGTTATTACCTGGGGGAAGGTATATGCAGATAATGTTTATGGACTTATGTGTGTTGATTTGAAGTTTAGTGATAAGTATTTCAGCACTATTGTTTGATGATGGGTTAACGTTTAGAGTAGTAACCTGAAGTTCTGCTTTATAGAGGATTGCTACCTCTCCTCCCTTTTTGACTGTGCAGTCAAGTTTAATGATACTGTACCCTGGTGGAGTGACTTAATTGTCTTTAACAGTAGGTTTTAGCCACATTTCAGATAGGCATAAGATGTCAAATAAGCGAACATCTAAAAGGGCATGAAGTTGAGCAATTTTGTTGCCAATGCTATGTATATTGAGGTGAGCTATAGTCAGTTAGATGGTTTGGCGGTCGGGTTATTAGTTTTATTTGGGTTGCAGGTTGGAGTGTTAAGGGTATTGTTTGGGCTTGGGTTAGGGTGAATATCCCCATCTAGTATTAAGTGTAGCAGTATAATGTGTTTAGGGATGAGAGGCTTATGATAGAAATCAATTACTTTTCTAGTATTCTGGTTGGTATACTTAATAGGAGTTATTCTATGGTATTTGGCAAGTAGATAGCTAGGTTTAGATATAAGGTTAAGAAATGTTGGATAGGTAGTTAATGGTGGTGTGGAAGTATGTTCAGAGGGGAAGAGAAGTGCAGAGTATAGTGGATGTTTGTAGGAGGTTAAGAGATAGGCAGTAGGTAGTGAGGGTAAGAGAGGGAGTAAGAGAAAGACTTGTAGTTGGTACGGGGTAGTTGGTTTAGACATTATATTTGTTTGGGATGTAGGGAGAAAAGTAACTGATATAGTGCTTTAAGCAGGTAAAGAGAATTATTAAATAGGTGGGATGCTGTTGCAAGGAGGGTTAAGAGGTGAGGTAAAAGAGGGTGTGATGAGATAGTGGTGTTTGGGGGAGGTAATTATGCAAACAGTTTGATTGGTGTGAATGTGATGTGGGTGTGGCTATGGAGGAATAAATGTAGGAGTACTGGGGGTGGGCGAGAATTGGGGGCAGGGTAGGGAAGCGGAGTGAGCCCGCAGGGCAAACGGAGCAGGAAGAGACACGAGAGTGGATTGTCAGGGGTGACAATCAGTGAAGAATGAAAAATATGCAGGTAAGTCTGAAGGTAAGAGATTATGGAGAACTGTTGAAAGGCTGGCAGGAGTAGGTGTGTGTGGGGAGTAGAGTGTAATTAAAGATATTGAAGGTCAAGGGGAGATATATTAAAATAGACAGTGATAGGAAAACTGGAAAGGGAGTTAGATAAGTATGGATAAGCAAGTGAGAAGAGATAAATAATTCTGAAGCTGAGATAGAGGCGCCACCTAGTGGTCAGTCCCTTTACTACAGTTAAGTAGGTCTCATAAGGGGATGTCAGGCCAGGGAGAGGGGGAGGTAAAAACTACTTAGGTATAATGATGGTATGAGCTGAGGGTCCTGGTTTATTTAGAGAGAGAAATTTGGGGGGGGTTGGCTGCTGGCTAACCTAACAGTGAGGCTTGCCTACCTAGCAATTTCTGTAAGAAGTTCTTCTTCATACAGTTGTCTAGAAGCTATAACAACACATACTTTCACTGTCTTTTATCAAGGAATATTCTCCCAGGGTGTTGGTAGGATAATCATAGTGTTTGGTTAAGTTTCTTAGGCGTCTGACTGGGTAGATTCAGGTGAACTAGTACAGGGAGGTACAGAAACAGAAGGTTTCACTGTCTTTTATCAAGGAATGTCCTCCCAGGGTGTTGGTAGGAAAAATCCTAGTGTTTGGTTAAGTTTCTTAGGCGTCCAACTGGGTAGATTCAGGTGAACTAGTACAGGGAGGTACAGGAACAGAAGGTTTCACTGTCTTTTATCAAAGAATGTTCTCCCAGGGTGTTGGTAGGAAAAATCCTAGTGTTTTGTTAAGTTTCTTAGGCATCCAACTGGGTAGATTCAGGTGAGCTAGTACAGGGAGGTACAGGAACAGAAGGTTTCATTGTCTTTTATCAAGGAATGTTCTCCCAGGGTGTTGGTAGGAAAAATCCTAGTGTTTGGTTAAGTTTCTTAGGCGTCCAACTGGGTAGATTCAGGTGAACTAGTACAGGGAGGTACAGGAACAGAAGGTTTCACTGTCTTTTATCAAGGAATGTTCTCCCAGGGTGCTGGTAGGAACAATCCTAGTGTTTGGTTAAGTTTCTTAGGCATCCAACTGGGTAGATTCAGGTGAACTAGTACAGGGAGGTACAGGAACAGAAGGTGCAGGACAAGCTCCAGAGCAGGGCACACAGCAGCCAGGTAGGGGTGAGAGAAGAAAGATGATCAGATCCCTCTTTCTTTCCCATGTCCATATTTATTTTTTATACCTTTTAATAATCTCTATTTTGTTCCTTATATTTTTGCACTTCCTCAGTTGCTTCTTTTTCCAAATGACCCAAGGTTTCTTGGTCTATATAATATTTTTCGTAAATCTGTTGTATTAATGAATACAAATTTTTATTTGAAGCTTCTGACAGTTTTTCTTGTGCAAATATTTTTCTTTCCTCTAATTTCTCTTTAAATCTTTTTGTATATCTTCTGTCTGGAAATTCTGGGCTTCTTGCATAGTAGTAACTATACATAATTTCTTTGTTATCCTCAATATTCCACTGTATCGCCTTTGTGGCTCTTTTTTGGCCTATCAGTTTTTCTGATTTTGTGGACTACTGCTACCTTCTACAGCAAGGGGGTCAACCTCTCCCTGGGCCTGGCATAGTGCCATTTTAGGAATATTTCTGGGTCTTGAGGATTCTACACTGTCATTTTTTCCAGTCCTGGTACCATTGCGCCTACCAGGATTTGGACCTTTTTTGTTCCTGAGTCTTGCACACCCAGCTATCTTTTTTATTTTTTAACCTACTTCTGTCCATAGTACATGCTATATAAAATACAGTCTATATATCAGTGTCATCTTAGTGAGATTTTGTGAAAAACAGGGTCCACATTGTGAAGGTACCCACCAAGACTTGAGTATGAATTTAATTCCAGCAATGCTACTCTCCTTTGCTTGTTGATTTATCATAGCTCCATTCAAACACCTATCTACATTGTAGATTAATCTGTTGTCTATTAGAATAACTCTGCACTGTAGAATTTGTAGTCTGTCTATAGAATTACTATACTCTGTAGTGCCGACAGGCATACAGACTTGCTCTGGACCTTATATGTGCATTGTTTTCTGACAAGCAAAAGACAGAAATGCTCCCTTTCCCCACCTTAGACATAGTCTATTGCTGATTTTTTTTGCCCTAGTATATTATTTGCTAATTCACATATCTTAGAGTTATACAATAAACCTAAGGGGATCTTATACTGAGTACAAAAAATATTGCAAACATATAAAGATTAATGACTAGTTGGAAGTGGCAAAATGGTGATCAGGAAGGGATCTCCTGAAAGAGACATTCCTCAGAAAATTTGCTTTTGACAAGAAAGTTTCTTTCTTATCTGAAGTTATTGGTCCGGGTGATAAATTTTATACAATTACAAATGAAGAAAATCTTTACTGCTGGAATTTATTTTTAATATAATTTATATACTTTTCTGAAGCTTAAATACGTCTTCATTATGAATGATAAATTCAGAGGCTCACCTTTGTTAAAGTTCAGAAATAAACAATGAAGAGTTTTACATCTTAGTCTTGAGACAAGAATCGCGCTTCGGTTGTGAAAAATACTTGCTTATTTGCTTATTGCATAAACAACGCTGGGAGACTGCTTACTAAAATTTTCAGATCATCTCAAAGAATAAAGAAAAATACTTCATTTGTAAACTTTTTTTATCAATTTCATGCATGCAGAACGTTGATGTAACTTAGCTTTTAACAGGTAATAACATTTTTAAATATGTCATGTCCTTGTGATCCTTGCTTAGAGCTTTGTGTGAACACTTGACAATATGCCTTTTAAAACATAGAACACCTGTACTTAACATTTGTTGGTTTACAACTTTTTAACATTTAGATACCAGTACACACTATCTCAAAGATATCCTTGCAAAGACAGCCTGAGAAGGTTAGAGCGTACTGTTGATTAATCTGGTTTCCATGCATACCTGACACTTTCAAACATAACATCCCTTAAATCTTTCAGCATTTACTTTGCCTTCAACTCTCTGTCAACACAGAAAGGATACAATTGTAAGACACTTGAAATATAAAGCTATTACATATGTGAAACTATATCTTGCATAATCATGCATCATTTTTTTTATTTTGCTTTTAACATAAGCATATTATAAATACTTTGACTAATTTTTGAAGAAACAAGTCAATATGCATTTTGTGAAGAATAAACCTGAGACATGATAACCTTCCATAGCAGTGTGCCCTCTGACACTATGAGTGGCATCCACAATTATATTTAGATTTTTCTTAATTTAGTAAAATATGCATTGGCATCATAATATTCATCATCTTCAGCTTTTTTATCATTTTCTATCTTTGTAAGTGTCACTGTGCATGTAGGTGAGATTAAGCATTTTGTAACCACAGCCTTTAGAACAGAAAATACTAAAACAACTAAAAAACTAATGCAAATTATTTCAAGGGTACCTTGCAATATGCTAGTTCTCAGGTTACCAAATGCACTGCCCAACCATCCAAAAAGTGTCCACTGTTTAGTTATACTGTCCAGGTGCTTGGCTCTTTGCTCCATGAAACTGGCTAACATTTCTTGTTCATCATGATAGCCACTAATATAGGAACAAAAATGACTTCCTATTAGGGCACAGGACCCCCACTTGGCAGTTAGCATTACGTTGAGTGCCAGCTGATTTTATAATAATGCAGTTTGAATTTCAGTCATTTCCCAATTTGCCATCATAATGTGATGTGAAATATGGTTTGCTACCTCCTGAAGAATTTGAGCAAGTATGGTGATTTTGAACATTGCCCATTGCACTGCATACCCAGGAGTAAATACTGAAAATATTTGCTCTGCCCAGTGAATTGCTCATTTATTTCTCAGTCTGCCTGCTGGTGGGTTCTCAAAATGTTGAATAGCAGGATTGATATAGCCTACAAAACAATATCCAGACCAGTTTGTAGGCAATCATCGGTAGGCACAATCACCGCAAATGTAGTACTGATTCTGTATCATACCCATCCCACACCCCCTGTCATAGCTTTTTAAGTATAAAGAGTTTGACACACTTTCAGGTCTAATGTTAATGCATTTACTGGTTGCCACTGATACAGTCCCATTTCTGGCATAACATGTGTTTCCACAATTTGTGGTTGCAAGCTGAAGAGATGCAACCTTTGAAAAGTAAGTCATATTACATTAAGTTAGATTAATGGCACTAAGTACCTTTTCAAATGTCGCATGAGATGCAGGGATTGGAATCATGGGAACCCCTGCCTTGGAATGATGCGATATATGCGACACATCCAACATTTTGCCACATGCAAGTCCACAGCATACTGCTGAAGAACCAGCAGGAAACTATTTTCTCTTGACCAGTTTATAAAAGGAAACAGCAACAAAAACAAAGTAACAGTACCCGTTGTCACTGGATTTGTTATAGACTGTTGTCTGGGTTATTTTCTCCTTTAATCCTTCACTGGGACAAATAGTGCATCCTGTGTCTTTTGATCTTTCTTCACTGATAAAGATAATTATTCTGGGGCTTCCACACGTCAAGCCTTTTTACAATGTGATGAATGAATCCAAGTTTGTAGTCCTGCACAGCAAACTGCAGTATAAGTGGTAAGCAGGACCTGAAAAGGGCCTTTCTACTTTGGACTCAAACAGTTCTTTCACTGTAAAGTTTTAACATAAACAGAATCACTGGACTGCAGCTGGTAACAGGGCTGGTCAGGAGGCAAGGAAGAGCTTCTCATACAATTTTGTGGTACTGCTGCAAGAAATGAATAATTTTTGTGTGGTAAGACAATATAATATCATCCATTAGAGTTAATTCTTCATTTGACACAGGGGGAGTAGCTGGAAGGGCCATGGGTCTCCGAGTTAATATCTCATACAGACTCAGTTTCCTTGTAGTATTTAATGTACTCCTCATACTCATTAGTGCTAAGGGAAGTGACTCTGACCATTTAAGGTTTGTTTCAGCACAAATCTTTGAAATCTTATTTTTAATGGTCCTATTGACCGCACTCTACTAATCCAAATGACTGTAGATGGTTGGGACAGTGAAGACTCAATTTAGTATTACAATTCTTGTATAGATCTCTGGTCAGGGAATTATTAAAATGTACTCCCTGATCAGTATTGATAGTACAAGGTACCCCAAATCTAGGTTTAAATTCAAAATGCAATTTCTTAACAACTGTCACAGAATCTGTCTTATGACATGGGTAAGCTTCCACCCATGCAGAAAACATGCTAACCACCACCAATATAAATTGTAAATTATGGACCTTTGTCATCCGTACAAAGTCTAGCTGCACATTAGCAAAAGGTCCTCAAGGTGATAGTAGCATGCAGCTTTAACATTTGAGTTTTTGCTAACATTATATGTTTTATTAACAAAGAGGAGACATGAGGGGCATACCAATGTTGGGTAATTTGATTAAATAATGCTATCTTACCTGCATGGGCTGGTAAATGACATGCCCTTACCAGGTAAGGTAGCAAGGAGGCAGGCGCCCACCAGTCAGCCATCTAGATGTCACCATAACCCATTTGCAGATTTACTGCATCCATCTTTAAGCCACGTCTGAACTTCTCCCTGTGATGCTTCAGCTTGGAAAGCTGATACTGTCTTAAAATCAAACATGTCATCACTGTTAGCGTCTTGCAATAACATCACATGTACATTTCCACAAGGTCCTCCTAAAGCTTATTTAGCAGCTTGATTTGCTCAATTATTTCCATTTGAAACACTATCTATACTCTTCTGATGGGCACTATATTTAACTACTACTAATTATTTAGGTAAAAAAAGAATCTAAGAGAGTATTCACAAAAAAAAAAATAATTTTTAATCTGAGTTCCTGCTGAAGTTAAAAATCCTCTCTGCTTCCATAGTTGCCCCAAATCATGTACTAGACCAAAAGCATAATGACTGTTGGTGTAGACATTTTGGCAACTTTGTCTGTGGCTAACTCACAAGTCCTTTGTAGAGCCACTAACTCAGCTACCTGGGCAGAATATACACCCTCTAGTCTTTGCTGAAGCAAAACATCATTATTGGTGCAGACAGATATTCCTGCAACCAGATTTCCATTTTAATCTATTCCACCAGAACCATCCACAAATAGGTCTAATTCTGCATTGGGTATAGGCGTGTCTTAAAGTCATTCCTAGGAGAAAGCAGATAATTAGTCACACATACACAATCATGCTCTTCACTATCCTCAGCAGTAGGTAACAAAGATGAAGGATTTAGAACAGGACAGCGTATGAGAGAAATAGATGGACTAGAAAGAAGAGTAAGTTCATATTTAGTTAGATGTGCAGTTGAGAGGAGTTTTGAGTTTTCATTTTAAGCAAGAGAGATGATACAGAATGAGGGAAGGCTACTGCAGGATCATGTCCAAGCACCAGTGATTGTGGAAAATTGACTAAAATGGTGGCAGTGGCCACCACCCTTAAACATGGTGGAAATACCTTTACAACAGTATCAAGTGCTGTACTGTAATAAGCTAATGGACGATAGTTGTCCTCATGTTTCTGTGCAAGCACTCCCTGAGCAAATCCATTTCTTTCATGACAAAATAAAATGAAATTCTTTCTATAATCCAGTAACCCTAAAGCTGGGGCAGTAGCTAAAGCTTCCTTTAAATTCTGAAATTAACTTTCCTCATCACTATCCCAAATGAGGGGCTTTGGTGCATCCTGTTTGAAAAGATTTGTCAAAAGTTTTAGCAATTTCTGCATGGTTAGAAATCCACTGTCTGCAATATCCTGTCCTACCTAAGAAATATCTAAGCTGATGCTGAATAGTTGGACATGAGACTTTAGCTATTCTTTCAATACAAGATGGTAACATCTGCCTGCTACCCTGAGATATCAGATACCCAAGATAACTTACCTGAGATGATCATAACTGTATTTTTTCTCTTGACACCTTATGTTCTTTTTCTGCAAGAATAATTAAAAGATGTATTGTAGCCTGCTGATGCTGCTGAAAAGAATCAGATGCTATTAATAAATCATCTACATATTGCACTAACACTGATCCACATGTTAATATCACATCTTCCATTTTTTTAAGAATTTGAGAAAATAATGAAGGAAATTCAGTGTATCCTTGTGGCAACCATGTCCGGGTATACTGCTGTCCCTTACAAGTAAAAGTAAACAGAAGCTGACTTTCAGGGTAGATAGGTATAGAAAACAATGATGATAACAGATCTATCACAGAAAAGTATTATGCAACTCAGTATTGTTGCTGGATTTGGAACCACAGGAAAAACTGGCAATACTGCATTGTTTACAGCCCTCAAATCCTGCACAAACTCATTAGTATCCTTTCCTGGCTTTTCCACATGGAGAATAGGAGTATTACTGCTTGAATTAGAGGTTTGATTCCCTGCTCTGCTTCTGGTTTCAGTGGATACTGCAGAACTTTAGGGAGAGGTTTGCATGGATTCAATTTTATTTTTACTGGTTCTGCAGATATTAATATACCTACTTCATCAGCATGTTTATAGCCCATCTGCTGCAGCAGTTTTTCAGTTATGTGTATACCTTCAACAGTCTGTTCCTCAGCTTCTGCTAAGGCTGCTTCTCCCTCTGATTCTGTTGGAATATCCAAGTACTCCCCTTCTGAAGTGCAGTAAATAGTACAATACAGTTTGCATAACAGGTTTCAACCTAGCAAATTTACCAGTCCAGTAGTACTCAAAAGGAAAGAATGCCTTTCTGCAATCAGTCCTAAAGAAATGAGTATAGGTTCTGAAACAGAATAAGTAACAGTAGCATTTGTTACTCCAACTGCCTTTACTTTATGTATTAATACTGGTATCTGACTATCTAAGGTAACTTTTACTACAGACCTAGTGGCTCCATTGTCCACCAGGAAAGGAATGTTCTTGAATTTATTTCTTCCTTAACATAGGATTATTTTTGATCTATTGGCAGCAGAGGATTAAGATTTATTTCTGATTTATTGTTCTAACATAGTCAGTGCGGTGGTGCCTGACTCCTTCCAATTTGAGGTGGTGTTGGAGGAAATACAGCATTGCTATAATTTGACTGCCATTCAGTCCAGGTATCCTGGACTCTCTGCATTCACTTGTATAGGCATTCTGTCTCCAATGTCATCCTTCTCCACAATTGAAGCAAGATCCATCAGATGAGGCAGGAGGAGCATTGTCAGCTCATTGTTGCCAACCAGCTGCACCTTGTTCCCTCAACCAGCACTCTTACTAAATCCACTAGCTACCCCCCCTTCCCCTGCCTCTGCTTCATCCCATTGGGGCTTTTAACTGTGTTATTTACAAAGCTAACAGCCTATCCTGAGTATCCTTTCTCAAATCTTCCTGATACTCAGTAAAGTGATTTGCAGCACTTAATAAAGACTCCAAATCCTTTCCCTACCAGTCTATAAGCACTTGCATTATTGGATTTTGTACAGGAACTTGCAGACCCTGCACAAAAGCAGCTGCAATAGCTGGCTTAGCTTGTTCTTCTGGATCTGGTATCCCCGAATGTCTAGCAAACACTGCTTTAAGATGACACAAATATTCTGCAAGGGCTTCCCCTTTATTTTGCTTACATGCCTGTATATTAGACCAGTCTGTCTTAATTTGACACACTTCTGTAATTTTATTTAACAATGTTGTCTTTTTGTCTATTAGTGCATTTCCTGTTAGAGTAAAATCTATTATTTCAGCCTTTTTAAGTAACCTTTTTTTATTTCATCTGAGGCAGCTACTCAAAGCAGCTGGTTTAAATCTGTCAAAGTAGGGTTATAACATTCTGTTATAGTTTTTTATTTCTTCCTTAAACCTTAAAGGATCTTCTCTAATATTTGCAAAACTTTTGGACATAGTATGCAAATCAGCAGGGGTCCAAGGGTGCTGAACATGCTTGGTATTATTAGCCCCCAATATTTCTCTAAGAGGTGCCAAAAGATCCTCTCCAGAGACAGCAACCTCTTGTCCTGCCCTGTTGTGTGAGCATGTGTGGTGGGCTAGGGGTGTATCAAATACTAGTGTTCCTCTTGGAGAGGTAGAGGCTTGTTGGAAATGAGAAGGAGAAGAAGAAGGCAAAACCTCCCCAATTGCAGATGCCTCTTCTGAAGATGAGGGCTGAACAGGGGAACTAGGTTGAGGTGTAACAGTACTGCACTGACCTGGTGTACACTGGACAATTGTCCAAAATGCAGGGGTCTGTGAAATAGCAGAATCTTGTACAGGAGCCACCCATACCGGTAAATATGGGGGTGGGGGTGCAGTAGCCATTGGAGGACTGTCATCCTCTTCTGAAGTCTCTGTTTTTGGTCATTCCCAGTTTCTTCCAAACCTGCCAAGGATAAAGGGATCCTTTTTTACTGCTCTGTACTGCCTTCTTAACCTCTTTCACCTGATGTAGCAACTTCTTATTAGTATCTTGTAATCCCCTTAATGCTGATTTCTTTTCCCTTTTAAAAGCTTCAGTATACCAAGAATAAAATATGGCCTATTGTTCCCCACTTACCTTGTTTTTCTTTTTTCCAAAACACCCTTCAAATGCTCTAATTTATTTTTATCATAAGTTCCATTTAATTGAAATACTTCACCAGAGCCATTTTCAGTAAACTGTAACCCCTCATTCAAATACTTACAACTTTCCTTTCCGTAATTATGATGTATAAGATATGCAGGTGTTACTTTTACAGGGATTTGATCCTGCCTGCCTAACTTTGAATTTTCCCTATTAAGACTTACCTTATAGATCCCAGATCATGGTAATTTTACCTTATAGATCCTGGATCGTGGTAATTCATCAAATAAAAATTACTACATGAATTCACACACCATTCAGGAAGGAGAGGGTAGGGATTCTGTCATTGAGCAATGACAGAGGAAAGATTTCTATCAGCTTTTCCCCACAGAACCCCCTTGCTTTCATCCCATCACAAGCTCAAAATTTACACTCCCAGCATTGTGATCAGGATAATGGAGCAGATAGGGACTATGTCCAGAACTGAACATTCTTTCAGACCCTCTGAGAGTACTTTGGCACAGTCACATCTATGTCCCATCAATCAAAAGGTGCTTCAACAAAGTATTTAAGGGTGTGCACACTTATGCAACCAGCTTATTGTACATTTTTTATTTTTTGTATTTTTTTCCCTAACAAATTTGTTTGTTTTTCAATTGAATTGTACAGGTTATAGGTCACATTAAAGGTGGGAAAAGTTTTGAAATGATTTATTGTGGTTTCATTTTTTTATATCATAAAAACCTGGCATTTTAACAGGGGTGTGTGCGTCTATATTATAAACATGAAAGCTGTAAACAGTGAATACATCTACATCGACACATAAAGGTCAATGTACAAAAAGAGCAAAATACATAATCGGCGAAAATGAAAACGCCAAACGTATTTCATCAACCAACAGCACCATGCAGGCAAGCTCAAACTAACTAAATAAAATTAAATTAACACACTTTTGAAGGGGGGAAAGCCCCCCTGCACCCTGCATGTGGGATGCTGTGCCCCCCACACCCCCACTACTTAAATACACCAACTCCAAGACCGCACTACAGTGGTGAAAAGGATATATTTCCTCATCCCCACGATCGCCCTGCTGGCCAAGCAAATACGTTCGGCGTTTTCATTTTCCGCCGATTACATATTTTGCTCTTTTTGTACATCGACCTTTATGTGTCGATGTATTCACTAATTTGAGCTTTTGTGTTTATAATATAGACCAGGATGTGTAAATGTTTTATATCCACTGTATACTTTTTCTTATCAATTTCATGCATGCAGAACTTTGATCTAACATAGCTTTTAACAAATAATAAAATATTTAAATATGTTATGTCCTTATCATCCTCTCTTAGAGCTCCACGTGAACACTTGACAATATATCTTTTAAAACATAGACCACATGTGCTTAAGATTTATTGGCTTGCAACTTTTTAACATTTCGTACCAGTATACATTATCTTACAGTCAACCTTGCCAAGACTCATTCCCCCAGCCTGAGAAGGCCAGAATGTACTGTTGATTAATCTGGTTTCCATGGATACCTGACACTTTTAAACACAACATCCTTAAATCCTTCAGCACTAACTTTGCCTTCAACTATCTGTCATTACTGAGAGGATACAATTGAAAGACACTTGAAATATAAAGCTATTACATATGTGAAATTATATCTTGCATAATCATGCATCTATGTTTCATTTTGCTTTTAGCATAAACTAAATCTAAAATTTGATAAACATATTTCACTGTCTATCAAAAAAGTGCATACCAAATTAGGAGCACTCTATAGAGCAAAACCATTTCTAACCAACAACGCCAAGCTGGCCACTGCGCAGTCTCACGTGCTCTCAACTCTCCTCTATTGCACTCACATTTTCATCAATCTGCGTAATAAAGATCTCAATAATCTTGAAGCCTGTTACAACAGAATTGCAAAATTTGCAATCAGTCATCCTCATACAACCTACCACTGCACAGCACTCTCTCAACTAAACTGGTTTGAACTCCCTAACCTTTTATCCCTCAACCAACTTACCATAGTCCACAAAAATCATCCACCATCCCAAAGATCTCCCTGCACTGGCTAACTTAGTTCAACCTAACTGTAATCCCAGACCCCGCAAATCATCATAAAAACTAATGCTAAACATCACCCGCTCCCACAACTTTCAAGGGGACTCCCTCTACTCTTACAAAATTGCCAAACTATGGAACACACTTCCTCAGTCAATCACAAAAAAAAAAACAAAAATCCAAGAGTTCAAAAAATTCCTAAAACAGCACCTAGCAAACCATTGGCTTTGCACCTGCCATAATCCAGGTTATTATCATCCAAAAAATCCCTCAACTGCCCCCTCCCTATTCCTACCTCAGTCATCACACCTATGAAGACAAAACCCTACAGCTTGGAAGGGAGCAGTCCGCTCACAAAACTTTGCTTACAACTGTATACTCTCCCATATACTGGTAACCATATGTAATCTCTGTATCTTCTCAGAAACAATTTGTCCAGTCCTTACATAGTCTATCTACAGATTAACTGTATCATTTGTAATTTTTATGCTGTACCATGCTTACACAATTGGAATGATTACTTTCTATGTAATTTTTTTAACCTGTTGCATTTGAATGTATATCACTGTACCTCTAGGGCACTGAAGTTATTACCATATCATCTAAATAACTTTTCTCTATCATACTGTATTCAAATAACTAGCTAGCTCTATTTTCAGCTAGATTATGTCTACTCATAGTATGTTTGTATTTTTAATTTTTTATATCTGTTATTGCTTGCATTTTATATCTGTTACTGTTTGCATTTTATATCTGTTATTGTTTGCATTTTTCTTTTTTATCCGAGGAAAGCTTTTCTTCCCGGGTCTCCGCTGAAAATGGGCTTTTAACCCAGTCGGTTACTATCCGGTTAACAAATGTAATAATAAATAATAATAATAATAATAATAATAAACATATTATAAACATTTTATTTGACTCATTTGTGAAGAAACTACAAGTTAATATGCATTCTGTGAAAAATAAACATGAGACCTAATAACCTTCCATAACACCTTTCAATTAAAAACACCATATTTCATCTTTACAAATCCCTAAAACAAAAATAGGGCTTTCAAATTAAACTAGGCAGTATTCAGGATAGTCTTTTAAAAAAAACAGAAATTATTAAACACGACAAACAGAAGTTTTAGGAAACTTCTCCAACAGCATGACCAGAAATTTTAGAATCGAACTTCATCAAATGATATCGATGGGAAATGAAAAGAGCAAAAATATATTCAATTTTTTTTTTGAAAAATCAAATAATGGGCCAGATTCCAAAAGAGTTGCCCTCAGTGTAAGTCTGCTCTGATTCTGAAAGACCTGCTCTCAGTATAAGTAACTTACTTCAGTGTAAGGCCTATTTATAAACAATGTTATTATGGGGACCTGATTCCAAAACACCTGCTCTCAGCCTGCTGTCAGTATAAATGCTCACTTACACTGACAGCAAGTCCTGTGGAATTGGGGTCAACATGTTCTGCTTAAGACAGAAAATCCAAGGAACAACAGCACAGAGAATAATATAACATATTGTAGAATATCTGATTGGCTACTAAAATCTTTGAACCTACAAAAAGGTCTCCATGGAGTTTGAACTGAACTTATGTATTTGGTTAAAATGTCCACATATCCTATTGCACCAGCCAGGTCTGTAATACTAGGATTTATGTTTAAGTTGGATAAAGAACTTTTTTTAGAAGATCTCCTGGGGAAGAGACCTTTTATCAGGAAAATAATATAATTTTCAGGGAATATTGCTTTGTCCCAAGGATAATGAGAAGGAGAAAGGCATGCTTTCCTTTAATAAAAGCTTTGAAGCAGACATGCATCATCAAAGTTTATATATATATATATATATATATATATATATATATATATATATGTGTGTGTGTGTGTGTGTGTGTGTGTGTATAAATACAGACATACACACACACACACACACACACACACACACACACACACACACACACACACACACAAAGAAAGAGATGGGTTCACAGCTACTTACTAGGCTCTTGATCTGCAAGGATCTTAGGAAGCCTAGTCTTACATTCCCTTGGTAGATTTAGCCCTTATATTTTGTGTACAAATAACCGAAATGCAGGCAGAACAAGGACATTTACATATTGCCCTTTCCATAAGGAACAAGGGTGCTAAACCAAGGATGAATTCATGGTTTTCCATCCATTCATCTAAATTATATTTTGTGTACAAATAACCCAGATACAGACAGAACAAGAACAGTTACATATTGACTCTATCTATGAGGAACAAGGGTGCTATACCAAGGATGAATTTATGGTTTCCTATCCATTTATCCAAATTATATTTGAATAGAGTAAGATACATACTTTGCTTTATATGGAGTGGAAGATGGTTCCATAGAAGCAAAATTCTCTGTGATACATATCTATGCATCCAGCTTGTGTTATTTATGTTGCAGAAGATATTGAGATCCCATTAGCAGGTGTTTATACCACCATTCGAGTTGCAAATGTCTAATAGGTCTGATAGGATAGGGTCTGTTGTGGCTGTATATGCAAAGTAGAAGTAGTCTCTCGGTAGCTTGTATGATACTGAGAAGAGGCACAAGGCTTTGAGATGGTCCACGTAGTTTTTATTCTTTAGGCCTTTCTTAGTGAGGCAGCTTTGTTGATTTTCCAGTTGTGACAAGTATTTGGGCAAGTACATACCAAAATAGGCATTGTACTCAAAGATTTGCCTAATGAGTGCCAATTACATGGAAATGATTTCAGCTCTGGACCTGGATGCTTTACCCTTAGATATAAACTGTGCAATGAAAAAGGACTTATGTGGTGATCAAAGGATAGTTCACTGACCAAAATAGGTTCCCAGATCACTGACTATGGGGTCATTTTTCAGGGATGTGCTGTCAATGTGATAGTTACAAGGGGAGTCATGACTGCTGAAGGGTATGATGATACATTTCTTGGCATTAAGTTTTAATACATTGCTTTGACATGGACAATTTGTTTGAGGCAGGTCCTCTTATAGGATCATGGTTTTCTCTAGGGAGTTTATGATGTCACTAAGTTAGCAGTCATCTGCAGACTTGGTCAGCCACAGACCCTTAACACTAGCTTTGACCTACAAGAAGTAAATGCCAAAAAAGGAGCAGCCCAAGGGTTGAACTGTGGGGTACACTGCTAAGGAGAGATCTTTTGGAGGAGGTAGAATGAGTCACCTTTATTTTTTGGGTTCTGTTTGTCAGAGAATTTGGTATTGTATGAGTTTCATGGCAATTTGCATTTAGCTTGGAGACTTTACCTAAGATACCTAAGTGTGGAATGCTGTTCAATATCTTTCTAAGATCTAGATATGTGGTGAGTATCTATTTGCTACAGTTACTTTTTTGATGAAATCAGTCATGTTAAGAGGCACAATCTGTCCTTAATGAATATGAATTGGCTTTTGTTAAGAGTCTGTAGGCTACCTATGTCCTTATTTATTAACTCCATAATGATCATTTCCATATCCTCACAGATGAGGCCAATCAGGGTTGTGGGTACATATTTACCTGGGTCTATCGAAGCCCCATCTTTGTGCAAGGGAATGACTGTTACTGTCCTCAATTCATCCAGCATGAAATACATTTCAAGGCTAATACTGAATAGCTTTAGATGGTCTAATAAATCATGTTTCAGACTGACCAGACAGTAGTCT
Source organism: Protopterus annectens (assembly GCF_019279795.1). Classification (NCBI taxonomy): domain Eukaryota; kingdom Metazoa; phylum Chordata; order Ceratodontiformes; family Protopteridae; genus Protopterus; species Protopterus annectens. The sequence continues at coordinate 182,859,903 of NC_056725.1, read as the reverse complement.
GGTATGTCGTCCAGCCCCATGGAAGTAGTGTTCTTGGCCTTATATAGCAACCTGGGAACTTGTTGTTTGGAAATTTGAGGGGGGATATAGATGTAAGTATGTGATCTGAGTATACTGGAAGGGAGAAGGTGATGAAATTTGAACTAAATTTGTCTTTTAGTATATCGGCAATGTTCCTTGGGTCTGAGTATGTGATATCCTTCAATATTAGCTCTGTATGGTGCTGGGTATTGTTTCTGAGGTTTCTAAGATAGTTAAAGAAGGCTTTGTGGTTATTTTTCACTTGGGTGGCAAATTTTACTTCATATAAGGCTTTGGTTAATGTCCTCTGGTGTAAGAGTTTTTATCACCTTGGATGAAGCTCCTTCATATGTCAGAAATAATATCTTGCCTGAATTGGAGCGCATGGACCTGGTCATGGACATCTCTTAAGAAACACAATGACAATGAAAACAGAAAGTCTAGTAAGTCATCTAAGCCATGAAGTTCTAGTAACATACAGATACCTGCTAAAAGAAAATATTAATTACTCTCCTATAGCCTAACTGTATAAAAATAGAACATTCCTAGCTAAATGGGACACCTTACTTACGTTTTATTATTAATTTCACTTCAGTTTCTGAGCTTTAATGTATATTTACTAAAGTCAACCAGTATCTCAGGAACAAAAATGAGTGTTCTTATTTTATTTATTTATTTATTTATTTAGTTAGTTAGTCAGTTAGGTATTTTAATTATTTTTATTTGTTAACCAGGTCAGCCCACTTAGGTTCATAGGTGGTTATTGGCTAATTACCACAAGGGCCTTTTTAAGCCTAGCCGTGCATCCCAAATCTCTGACAAGTTCTGATACCTTTGATAAGTGTAAGCAGGGGCTTGGGAGATGAACCATTTATAAGTTAGGGCCTGGGACAAGTACCCCTTTTCAGTAGGGACCATGAACACTGTCTGTTTAAGTGGCTTGCTTAGACTCAGCCAGTAGGCACATGGAGGCTAAGAGAATCAAATCATGGATTACAGGAAACAGCTGTTAACAGCTCAGAGCATTCATTTTTTTCAGCAACTGCATGTAATTTCATAAACGTATCACTGGGTACTTTTATTTTCATTACTTTATTAAATATTTTATTTTTCTTTAATAACATAAGTATTCTAATAGTATTTGTTTTTTATTCTAGGTCTGGTAAAAGAAACATACTGTCTGGTATTCAACGTCAGTTTGAAGATGTTTGTGGATGAGTACAGCTGAGCTGTGATTCAGATAGGCCATTTATGCAAATGTGCAATGATCTTGAATATACGTAAATGTGAAAAAATGATCTGTAAAAGAGAAGTAGTGTAAATCTTCATAGGCTAATGAAATATGCTTTACACCATTTGTGATTCATAGTCACATTTTCCAACTTTTTCTTGCTGGTCACAGATGTGCTGTATAATGGGACGCCTCACCAAATCTATCACAGTAGAAACTGGTGAAAATGCTTTCACTTACTGCTAGCTTCATTATTTCCAGGTCTGAGTTGCTTGTGTTGGCTCGTCCAGAACTGCTTGGACCCAGCGGTACTCACCAGCCAAGAAAGCAAAAATATAAGCAAAGAGAAACTCATTATAAGTTTGATAATCAGGTAATCCTTGATAGGTTCAGAGTGGACAGGGATATTCTAATGGTCTTAATTGGTATGTTTGACCTCTTTAAGGGAACTGAAGGAATGTATGGACTTCCTGTCCCTGTGGACACCAAGGCATGTATAACCCTCACTATACTTGCTATGTTGACCTTCCAGAGACAGAAAGGAGACACACTGGGGATCTCAAAGGCTTCTGCCTTGAGGATGCAGCAGCAGTTCCTGGATGTGCTCTTGGCATGTGTGGATCAGTATATCTATTTCCTGGCATTACCTCAGGACCAATCCAGGACTATGCATGACCTTCACGGGCTGGCATATTTTCCTGAGGTAATCAGTGAAATAGATTGTGCTCATGTTCCAGTTAAGTCCCCTCCTGGTCCACAGGGGGAAGCTGCACCACAATAGAAAGGGTTACCATTCCATTAGCTGCCTGATAGTATGTGATGTATAGGGATGCATCACCAATGTCTCTGCCCAGCATCCTGTCAGTGCACATGATTCCAATATCTTGTACACTAGCTCACTCAACTACCTTTTCCTGCATGGTAGATTGTCCAGTGGTCATCTTGTTGGCAAGTGTAAAAATATATTTTATATTGTATTTAAGTACTTATTCACATTAAACTTTTTTAAGGTGATGCTGGATATCCACTAGAGCCATGGATCATGACACTAGTGAGACATTTCTAGTGGAGATGCAGAGGAGATGTATAACACATCCATATCTCTGACACATATTGTCATTTAGAGTGTCTTTGGCCTCCTGTACAGGTGTTTCAGGGGCCTGGATGAGTCTGGGGCTTCCCTTCAGTATAACCCAGCTACTGCATGCAGGATGTTTACTGTCTTTTGTATTTTGCATAATATGATCATGTGCCAGTCTGGTGGTAAAGTGACCCATAGTATCAATGCAGCTCCCCAGTTCCAATCCCACTACGATTAATAATGACCAACTGGCAGCAGTGGTAAGGGACCCCATGTAGCATGCTCATACATGGCATGTGAACGTGCAGGTAAAGTATCAGCATCAAGTCCAGAACTATGGACCATGACATTCAAGTTAGTGTTTCCTTTATTGTAAAAAAACACATAGGGTATAACTGATGCATTAAGCGATATCTGTGGGCTATGCTGTGTGGTGCATGGTCTGCTGTCACTGTTCATCTGGCATTTTCTCTCATCTTAAATTATTTTTATTATCTTTTAGAAAGTTACTCTTATTATTGTTATCTAACGTTATGCCTGATCCCTCATTGACTCCTGTTCAGTGATGTCATAAGGCATCATATAAAAATAATTCACATATCTGTCTGGATTAATGATTAGGTTCCACTTTAAGTAAGTAAGTTAGATGCCCTTGAGTCAAAATCAATTGATAGCAGTTCTGTGGGTAGGCTCCATAAGGTTCTCATGGCATATTGTGGAAGTAAATTGTCAAGCCTTTCTTCAGCACAGGTACTGCTACTGCTGCCCACTTGTACCCCAGCCTAGTTTTGAACACTGGTCTATCAGTTGGCAATCCTGCATCTGAAGCTCTGTGCTATTGGGCTGGAGTAAGTTCTGTTTTACTGATTAGCTAATTATGCAAAAGTAATGACTGTCAACAGTGAAATACTTCTTGAGCTAATGCAAGGAAAATTTAAGGAAAATAAATTATAATTTTTTTGTACTATGCCATCCCTTCTTAGATTATTCTGTTGTACTGCACAGCAGATTAATTTTATGCTGTCATAAACAATGAACACTGACTTTAGAAACATGAAAAAAACTATCATCATTTATGCAGTGGGGAGGATGAAGTAACAGCAGTGTATGTTTACACGGCAACATACTTATATTAATGTGCCAATTTGCTTATGATATATTTCTCCTGAAACTTTTTGTGAATTACTACATTTTAGGTAATCCATGAAGCATTGCCTTTTTGTCTGCCCTTCAATGATGGTGTACATACTAGTTTTACAGGGATGAAATGCACACATTTCCAAACTCTGTCAACCCTCATTCCAGTTAAACAGACAGCTATGTCTTTGAAGCTGATTCAAAGCAGTTCAAGAGGAAATAAGTCAAACACATCTCCTATAGATAGGTTTGTGATGGTACAAGTGATTTTAATACAGGACTACCAAGAGAACTGTAAGGTGAGCTGGTCTGATGTCGTGATCTACTTGTTGCAGGTGATCCTGATATCATTGATCTGATAGTGCTGCTTGACCGTGATTGTGACTTTGAATGGAAGGTTCTTCTAGGTGTAGATGAATGCTGACATGCCCTGCATGAAATATGTTGTGCTTGTTCACCTTGTCTACTAATATTACTGTCCTGAGAAGCAATGGTATCATGTGATCTCCACCCACATGTCCAGACAGTGCCCCATCCTCATTCCCTTGCAAGACTGACTCCAGCTTGATTCTGGTGTGTCCTAAGTAGTGTATGAATGGAGGTGGCCTCCGATGCTTGGTTTGCTACTACACTACACATCAGTGTGATCACGGCATTATCCCTACTCTGTACCATTTCCAAAATACTGCTGGCAATCATAACGCATACCCTGGAGGACTCTGACCATTTCCAGCTGCACTCTCTGTGGCAGTGTTCTGAGCTCTAACAATGTCACAGCACACTTCATGTTGAGTGGCTAATGCTTTACATGTTTCCTGGGGTAGATGTAAAAAATTTCTGTGGCTGGCTACCCTTTGTAAAGATGTCACCATGGACACTCTTACCTCTGAATGCCTCCCATCATCCTCAAAGTGTTCCTCTGGGTTTGGAGATACTGGTATAGAGGCACAGGTTTGTTTCTCCTGTACAAGAATGACTGGTATGTCAGCCTGTGTTTGATGTTGTGATGCACTGTCACATGCTGTGGAGTGAGAGATCCTGAGATTAAACTTGGAAACTGCCTGCCACTTTCTTCAGGCTACCTCATTAATATAACTATGTTATCATCAACATCATTATCAGCAACATCCATTCTGCTGGTGATGTCATCCAGATTTGTTGCTATAGATGAACTTGTTTTTTTCTGATGCTGACCCTGCAAAAATGTATTTAAAAACATTAATAATAGTGAAATAACATGCAGTAATGGGGTCTATATTACCATCTCGAAACAGGAAATGATTGAGTGCAATTACATCGACAAGTATATGTTGAACTAAACAGTAACTGAAATACGAAAATGTTGAAATGCAAAATGTTGAAATGTCATAGTTGGCCAACATTGCGTGCCTGGTTTCTTAGTGAATAACTAAAGTAAAACAACTGACAACTAACCATGTACTGTGAAATGCATAACATATAACAAAAAACAAGTTCAAATGGTGAGAATCTCTAAAAAATAAAGTGACAGTGGAGTAACGTAATTATTGTTAAAGTGGATGGTGCATTTGAAATGTATGATAAAAATTGTTATAATTTCAACAGCATAGCAACCACTGTCAGAAACTCTTCTGAGGTGTACTCAACGTTCTTGTCTAACACTGTCAGTAGGCAGTGTTGTCTTTCCAATGTTTTTCTTTTTTTAGGTGAAGGGGTGCAGCCTTATATCAGCTGTAATCCAATCTCATTAACTCTGTTTTGCTTACGTAGTAAAACAGCAAGAACAGCAGGAATATCTGAAATCCTTCTCCCCAGCAAGCACCGCATACATGTATGCGACCCTTCAGTATGATGCTGTGTACGGGTAACAGTGTGATGTTGTGTATGGGGTAAAGACATATTATTTAGGCTAGATATGTTCCAAAAGCTCACTGGAAAAGTAGGAGGGAAATGTGTACAGGACGATAAACATGTTTGCTGTTTACGAGCTCGTCCCGGACCATATACATCTGAAAAGTATGTTATCAGATCTTTACCTGCAACAGGAAAGCTGTCAGACAGCTCATTGAATGAACTAACTAGATCCTCCTCATTCAAAAGAGACAAGGCAATTAACTTTTTCACTGAAAGCTGGAAACACAGATTTTCCGTACAGTGTAGCCGATCCCAAAGACTGAACTTTCTGCCATACACTCTGTGCAAAGTGAAATAAGCAATCCTTACATGCTATGCTAACAAAATTACCCTTTACACTTTTAATTGCTGCCATTTCAAAGTCACAAAAGATGTATTTAATGTGTATATGCAGATCTGCAGATGATAATAACTACACACATTCCCACAGAACATTGTACGACTTGTAAGACTTCTTAGACATGAGGCAATAAACTAGAAGCAAATACTTTCTGTTATCTCCAAATGGCACCAACCCATGAATACTATATAGCTGGTGACAGACATGTGCATTGGTTAGAAATACACCATCCATAAACCATGTCAGAGTTACATAAATCCTGCAAGTTTTCAGCGGTAGAAAACACTGACACGTGAATGTTGTTACGGACATCTACCATATGGTTCTGTACAAATGTACCATGCTTTTATGGATAACTTGTTGCACATACAGTATTAAGTGGTGTAGAAACTGGACTATAAGTGACCATCTTTTTCCTTCTTACTCTATTCACTTGTAACATTGACCGTCTGCTAGGTAAACTTAATTCCACAGATGTAGTAGCTACAATATCGTCTACTACTAATGCCAGAGTGTCCCTAGACACGTGCAATCTCTTTTAAATTATGACATACTATATATCTTTCCTCTTCAGCTGCATTGGATGGGTGATGGTGAGCTATTGATTTAACCAGCATTTCTCCATTTACCTGTTTACCAGTAACCTATCTGTCCTTCAAAGTTTTCTCCAAATTGAACAGATAGCCATCTGCATTAAGCACTTCTCTATTCTTTTGGGACATAACTGTGTGGTAGTATTAACCTGAGACACCAGGAGCAAATTGCGATGTGCTAGCCATTGCAGAAGTTGATAGAATGTCTAACGCAAGCTGTGCATTGCAGTGAGTTTTATAATTTGACTGCACCACATTAGAGCTAAAGTAATGCATACCATTCTGTATATTCTTTACTTTCATTCGCTGAACTGAGTTATTATAGCAATAACCCATGCCTGGGTGTGGGTAATGCTGGATTTACCCATGGTTGGTGTGGTTTGGTCATGAGGGTGAAGCCTGATTGGCCAAACAAAGCCAACCGTGGGTAAATCCAGCATTACCCACACCCAGAAGTGGGTTATTGCTATTATACAATGATATTATTTAAGAAAAAAAATAATTACTTTTCTTAAATAATGGCATTGTATAATGCCTACTTGCTGCCCTTCCGTAGCTGTCTGGTATTCTGCGGCAGTTCTGATGTACTGCGCATGCGTATGCCTATGCAGTACATCAGAGCTGCGGGGAAAAGCAATGGAGAAAGCAATATCTCCGTTGCTTTTTATTTTACAAATTGTTTCGCTATGTTAAATGGGTTTAACATAGCGAGACAGCTTTAAAAAAAGCAACGGAGAACCTCCGTTGCTTTTTTTAAAGCTATCTCGCTATGTTAAACCCATTTAACAAAGCAAGACAGTTTTGAAAAAAAGCAATGGAGAAAGCAAGATCTCCGTTACTTTTTACAAACTGTCTCGCTATGTTAAACTCGTTTAAAATAGCGAGACAGTGTGAAGCAACAGACATTTTGCATTCTCCGTTGCTGTAAAAAAAAGAGTTATAGTAATGGAAAAAGTCCGGGCGACCGGACCTTTTTCCATTATTATAACTCTGATTTACAACGTGCACGCTGACCAATCAGCGTGCACGTTTTTGAATATTAATGGGGGGGTTGTTGTATAATTTACTGTTACACACTTGTTTCATAGTTTCTCGGCATTCAGTTAATCACATAACGTTATTTAAATATTACATTAATTTACGACTATGAGTGCATCGGTACCAGCAGCGTGACATATTATGTCCCAGTAGCACAAGTTGGCCAATTATGACAGCTCATTGTTTTTTTTTCGATGCTTAGCTCTTTCACAAATAAAACATTACAATGTATATGTGTCGATGTAAACGTACTTGATCATTTCCTGTTTCGAGATGGCAATATAGACCCTAGTAATGTATGCTTACAAGCAGGTAAGTGGGATTCTTACCATGCACAGTTTTCATTTCAATTCTTTGCTGATGTCCCAGGTTCAGATAATAATAATTAATTGTGATGTGTTTAATGGCATCCTTCCTTGTCAGCTTTCAATTCTGTCTATATAAATGTAGTGCTACTGATTATAAACCAACCTTTATGAGCAAATGAGTGTTGGTGCAGACATTGGCAATTTGGAACAGTGTTCACACCAACTCTAATTATTCCTGTTCCAACATCTTCTGTATCATAATTTAGTTATCCCCATAAATGGATAGAAGGTATACCTCATCTGGTGTTAACTGAATAAAATTCACAGAAATTACATTCTGCCTGGCCTTGCTTTTACCACATGCTACCATATCATTTGCTCTTTTCTTGCACGGTGCCAATGCTCTTTTTCCAGGCCTTGTTCCTGTCAGCTTGTCTGGGCCCCCCTTTACAAAAATAACTTTCCCATATGTCCTGTGTGCTACCATTAAGACACTATTTCCCTCATGGCTGAAGTTATTCTTTCTGTGTTTTGATACCTTATTTTCCATCATTACTACATGTGAAAAAAAATGTGCTACAGTCAGAAAGTGTGACAAACTGATTTGATGTAATCAGCTTTTAAAGTACAAACCACTGACCACGTCTTCCTGCCACCCACATTAAATAAAAATGTTACTTAACAGAAACTATATAATTGCATACATAAATCTCAACTTAGCCATGGAAAATTGCAAATATTACTTACAGTTCTTTCAGGTAATGAATGCAATCAATTTTGTCACAAAAAACATCATCCTCACCTTACCCTATGCAATTGTTATGTACTTATAATACTGCATTTAATTACACCCATTGACATCCTTAGTACTGCAGAACTTCAGTAGTGAATTACTGCATTTATACCCATTGTTGCCTCACAGTAAGACGCTGTCCGGTTCGATTATCAGCTAGACCATCTTCTGCGTGGAGACATGCGTGAATGGGTGTACCTTCGTTGAAGGTTGTGCGTCAGGCCTTGCAAGCCGGTACGTAAAAATCAACTGTCAATCACTAGCGGACCAGAGTTCCACTGTGGCGACCCCTAACTGGGAAAAGCCGAAAGACACAAACATACCCATTTATTGATTGTGCATACATGGATCATATTTACATATACTAAGTCCAAGATGCCATTTCTTAGACTATTCTCTTTTCTTCAAGGTATGGTGATCTTAGAATTGGTATATATAGGTATGAGGGTGCGGTGGCCTTGCCTTCCACATGGGGGGGTGCAAGGGGTTGCTCCTCTCTAACACAGAAAGAAGTTTTAAAGAGAAGAAAGATTTTTGAGATTCACTCTTCTACAGTTTTTCTGTCTTTTTTCAGTGTTTTGCAATTCTTAATTTCAACTGCCAACATTTCAGTACTGAACTCATTCCACACACATTTCATACTTATTTTTCTCTTGTGTGACAGGGAATACTGCCACAGTATTGTACAAGTTCAAACAGCTATGCATATGTAAAAAAAGATAAGAAAGAAAATAGAAATGAGTCATTGCTTAGACAAGAATATACAGCTATATATGTGTGTGTGTGGGTTTACTATCAAAAACACGAAAATCACTTACACGAACGGTGATTTCCGCGACAAATAACGTCGACTCACATATTAAGTAGGTTGTATGGTCGACGCAACAAAGTTGACAAATTCTGTTGACCAGTTTGTAAATCTCCCATTAACATCAATGCTGTGAGTCCCTGCCCTGTGTACACCCTTCTGAACAGACGTACACATGAACGTCAACATGCCGACTATCGCTCATACCATGGTCGAGGAGGTGGCTGTCGTGCATGTCAATGTCGACCATTTGACTGTAAACCGTGTGTGTGTGTGTGTGTGTGTGTGTGTGTGTGTGTGTATAACAATTGCAGATAATTGCCTTCCCTTTTTTAATTACAGCTGAGGAAGAAATAGAATACAACAGTCAGCAACAACAAAGAAGAGTGGAAAGGCTGGTTGAATCTTCTGGTAAGTATAACTAAAGTCCAAGAGAATTCCGTCTTATTCATCTGTAAAATGTATAAGAAACATAAAAAATGGAATTGAAATCATTATATTAATGTAAAAAAAGAGAAATATGTCCATGCATAACTGCTACACTCTTTTTATAATGACTTTCTATATTGGTGATAAGGAAAATATTTTTATATCTTTGCATATGAAAGAAATGCAACTGGAACCATTACAGTTTAAGCTAATGTTACAAACATAAATATTTTAACTGATTACTTCTAATAATTACAAAGGGTGTTTTAGTACTGCAGTGTATGTATTAAATGTACATAACTTGAAATATACACACTTCCCTTCAGGAAGTCACAAGTCCTTGCCATATGTATTCATCTGAAGTGCGCATAAGCACTACTCATATCATTCTTCCCAAGTACAAAAGCACATCGCAAAGCACTACCCCATTGTATGCATAAGCACTTCCTGTACACAAGTTTTACTGCAATAAAGATTTTACTGTAATATTTCAGTAGTGCATAAAATAGCACATAAACATGATGTGTAGATTTATTGTGCATTCTCTGTTTTGTCTCTCCCCACCTCTTTTTCTCTTTTTTTATTTTGATTATGCTTTTTTTTCTTCTTTACTGTTTTGTTTCTCTCCTATTTATTTTTATTTTTTTATAAATTCAAATCCATCAGGAGCGGGCTCCCGGGCATTTACTTCACAGGCTACGTAACACTCACCTTCTGCCCATCCTTGAAATGTTTAAGAAAAGCTGCGGACTGTGCAGTGCTTAAAACATTTTTTTTTGTTTCTTTTGTTTTTGCAGGTTGGGGTGGAAGCACGGGTCCTACAGGCACCCTGGCACATGGCAGCCTGGAAAGCCTCACCAAAAAGGGGCTTGGGAGCTTGGTAGATTATGTAATGATGCAGGTAGTGGACAGGAGAATTCATCCAGTCAAAGCCTCTTTTCAGCATTTGGAAAACATGTTCTCCCAGTTGGTGCTGACCACTGAACCAACACAGGCCCCTACCCCGTTAATAGCAGGGATCTTCACTGTAACACCATCTGATGATGAACATGTTTGAGGGTCTGAGGACTGGGACTCCTGCTGGCCCTTCCTCAGCCCTTCTTCCCCTATCCTTTCTCCTACGCCCTCTTACCTAGTTCCCACCATGCTGCCCTCTCAGATAAGAAAAGAAAAAATAGGGGGTCTATCCATCAATAAAAACATAGTGCCCATCTTCTCCCACCTCCTCTAGTATAAACCTTCTTGATGTTTTCCTTTTGTGTTCCCCTCTTTGTTTGTCTAGACTTTTCAGTCTTTCCTATCTCCCCCTTTCTATTTTTAATGAAACCATCAATTTTAAGTACTCACAGTACATAGCTTTTCTTAAACATTTTAAGTGTGACTGTGCTTAGTCACACTCGTCAGGGATATTCAAAACAAAAAAGTAACACAGACCCTCACACTTTTGCAAAGTAATTCACAACTTCATAATGCTGAAGAAGTGGACATGTTTTCAAAAAAAGACTTTGCTTTTCCTTATTCATCACAAATGACATTCACTGACTTTATCTGCATATCCATAGTGATGCTATTCACAGATAGCCATAAGTCATTTGCGAAGCCCTGGACTATGAATACCAGCCAACACTTTGCAATGATGACAAATGCTATACTGCAGTAATCCATATACAGACACAAAAAAAACAATTACAATAGCACCAAAGTAGTACAAATCTCCAAAGCAAGTACTAAATGTCAGTATTACAACCACCTGAATTACAACCACCATTTAGTATGTTATTGTGTTACTTTCATATTATGAAACAATCAATGCCTTTTATGCATCTTCAAATGCACAAATAAAAGCTTTCTGTACATAATTGTACAGAGAAATTAGAATAATATATATTACAATACAACTACTCTATTCATGTCTGTTACATGTACTTTCAATCCTTAATTCATTTTCATTCCTTTATAATTAGATAAAAAAATAAATAAAAGACACATGTTGGGATTGGGTAAACACTGTGTAGGCTTCAAGTGAAGCCTACATGGAGTTTACATATGTGCATGGTAATGCCCAGTGAGCAGCAGCTCTAATTGCATATTCATGCTGCACACCACGTTTAAATGTAAATAAGCCAGGTTTTGTGGCTTGCAGAAGTGCTGCCAGTCAGGAAACTGTGTAAGCGAACATGCATAGCAATCTTGTTTAAGTCAGAGCACTGAAGCGAATAGTTTTCATAGCTCTCAATCTCTCAGTGCAAGACTTCTGGACAAAGGCCAACATATGGGGGGACAATGACTCAGCAATAAGAATAGATTTAACATATTTACTTCTTAGAAATCTCCTAGAATAACAACGGGTTTGTGTGAAGATACATTCTCTGAAGGATTTGAAGTCTGAAACTCAGATGTAATTATTGAGACACATCAGTCCGGATATCACCCCAGTAATATGGCAGAAAACCACAACTTTAATAAAGAACACACCAAAAGATATACAAAGCAAAAACTGGACATTCTGTGAAAATCTGGATAGTTGAGCAGTATGATAGTTATGTATTTGGTCCAAACACCACACAGGACAATGTATGCAGTGCAGAGTGTTGTGAAATTCCATTCCTGACATTCTGTACTGAAGTTGTGTAAATGATCTGTAAGAGTACATGGACTGCCATGTAAAATAAACAGTCTGGAGAAGTGTGTGTATTGAATAAGGGCACACAGATGAATTGTAAGAATGAACACGGGGAAAGAGGACAGGTGGAACAACATAATGTACAGCAGATGAGGGCATGTCAATGGAAGACATTTGTGGCAGCAACACCAGTCACATATCAATATGGTACAGTAGAGACTGCACATTGTAAATGTGTATTATGTGACGGTCACACAAGGTGACATAACAACAGGGAGGATGTCTGTGTGAGATAAGCATCCTTACTTGAACAATGCAGAAGACAACTATCAGGGATGTTACAAACAATTGGGGTGGGGTGCATATTGTGAAGCTGTGCAAACTGATTTGCCTAAATATGAGTTTAATCTCAGCAGAGGCACACAGGTAAAGGTTCATGGACATAGGTAAAGGCTCATGGACAACATTAAAAGAACCAACCACAATCATGGACAATAGAAAAACAGCAGCACTAGTAATCCTATGTTTCTGATATACCATATGTGATTTAGAGTGGTCAGAAATTATTCTATCCAAACACAACTATTCTGACATGTCCACATTCTATGAGGATAATCATGCACACTGTCCTGGCACTGTAACATCTGCTGGAGGTGTTAGGAGGGACACTGCTATAAATGTTTGTGACATTATGATCAAAACAGGCTAGTTGACTGCTGTCCATGGCACATTCTATATATATATATATATATATATATATATATATATATATATATATATATATATATGGATTCACTTTATATCTGCGAAATACTGAAATATCGAGATTCAGTATGTCGAGGCTATAAAGTGGAAACCTGAAAAGAATGAAAACTCAGAAGTGCGAAATTCAAAATCTCGCATACCGGAGATTTTGAATTACCGCTTCTGGTGTACACAAACACACACCTTCCTCCCCACACACAAACACAAGCTCTGTCCTACATAACAGCAGGGGGGCAAGCCCCTGCACCCCTAATGTGGGGGGCTTGCATCCTCCCTATTTAAATATTTTAACTCCGAGGTCGCACTACATAAAAAAACACACAAGACACCACCACACAAGCTACATTCTCCTCGCACACACACATCACAGTAACAAAACACACACCACAGCCCCTACCCAAAACCCTTAACACATAAACAGTTACCTGAATCCATAACCACAGCAAAACACCAGAAGCACTAATTCAAAATCTCTGATATGCGAGATTTTGAATTTCGCACGTCTGAGCTTTCGTCCTTTTTAGGTTTTCACTTTATGGGCTTGAAATACTGAAATTTGATATTTGAGTATTTTGAGCTTCTAAAGTGAATCCAGATATATATATATATATATATATATATATATATATATATATATATATATATATATATATATATATATATATATATAGCACAATCCACACTGTCACAAATGTAACCCATGCCATCAGTGTTGTCAAACAGCTATGTATGTACTGTGTGCATCACTGGAAGAGGTATCACACATGCATGTAGTGCAACAACTTGATGGGGGTAATGCACTATCAGACAGTAATTTTGATGCAACAAAAATAATACCTAGGTATGGCCAAGAAGATGTGTGACAAAGGTGGTACACTTCAGTCACATCACTGGAAGATGTGTAGGGAGGTACATGAAGAAGGGTGCATTGTACTCAGTTATTGGTGTGATGAAGGCTGTGAACTATGGAGGTATTATGGCCTCTGATGTGGATGTCCTTAACATACTCAGTAGTTGTGTTACATAAGGAGTGGTCAGCACTGTGACCATATGCTGGTGGACATTCCACTTACCATCTAGCCCAGGACACAGGTCACATACCTATTTGTCTGATTATAGGGTGTGATGTCTACATTATGCTTGGGTTGTATGTTTGTTTTCCTGACATAACAAATCCAGCCATTTTTTGTTTATTTGCAGGTGGGAGTTATCACTGTGGCAGCAATCTTTTGTGTGCTTTTTGAGAGACAAAAAAGCTGGCTATCTCATAAATGGTTAAATTTTAACTAATCAATTATTTATTCAATTGTTTTAATTATGGATTAATTAAAGTTTTTATATGATTGGTTCATTAACCTGTTTAACAGCAGTTGTTTGCCTGTAGTGTGTATTTTCTGACGAAGGCTTTTTTGACAAAAGCATCTATTAAATTTGAATATGTTAAAAACTTGGATTGTTCCTGGTGGTTCTTGGAGCCTTTTGGTTTAAGCAGTGTTTTTATTTAGTTAATCTTTGGTGAGTGTTTATACTGTTCGCATTATATTAATATCACAGTTGGAATCAATGACTGCCCATAATCTGTAGTCCTTCAGACAGCTGTTTGGACACAGGATGTGTATGTTATCTGTGATGTCCGTCACTTAAATGATGGATAGGGCCTAGCAGGCAGCCCTGATGTATGGACGTATCACTTGACCTGAACTATAGGTCACCTCACAAATGTCAAAATGTCAACATATTTAGATCAGACGTATGTGATACCATAGTCTACCCACTTGATGATATAGGTGTATATATGGCCACATCTGACAGTGCTGAGTGAATACCTCAGTGTGGATTTGTGTCAAATGCATTGGGCTTGTCAAGTTCAAAAGGATGATATTGCTGTCATCATGCATGCCCTCATTGACCTCTTTGAGGACATCTAACAGATGTAACAGACATGATGTAGTATTAACAACTCACACAGGTGGGTTGGACACAGCCAGGATATCAATAGTGTCCATTTAGAAAAGGTCAATGATGACATGTTGGTCTACCTCACTGATGAGGAGAGGCAGGATGTGTCGATACATGCATCCATTGAGTGCTGCCCCCTGGCTCAGACAGATGCATGTTGATGTACACCCTTCCACAAGAACATAGTCTATGTGGAGAGTGTGTTGAAGTGTGTATTCAACTTTATCAGGAAGGTGTATGTGATGTCATATAATAGATGATCTGTGATGTTGTCACAGCCAATTGATTCTGTGTGATAGGCCTGGATGCAGGTAAGACAGTGCATACTGGCTAGCCTCAACTTGCCTAGGGTTTGAACACAATCCACCATCCAGGTATCATTGAAAAACTCTCAGCTGGGGATTAAATCTTATGTCACTAGATGGGTAATTAATTGGCTGACTGACAGAACACATACTGTGAGAGTTGGTGAACCAACCTGTACCAGTAGAGCTGTCATCACCGGCATACCCCAGGGATCTGTGGTTGGCCCTTTACTGTTTGGAATCTATTTCTTGACAGTTCAGACTACAATATACAATCTTTGGCTTGCCGTGTTTGCTGATTGTTGCATAGTGGGCACAATCATTGAGTCCACCTATGATGATAACATACTACAGGGGGGGTTAACACAAACAAATGATTAGTGACAAAGCCACAAGGTCTACAAATAAATACAGAAATGTGTCTTTATTTTGCCCTTCTGAAAAGTGGAATTCCATGCTAATTACAGCATTGACAACAGTCCTGCTGTGCTGAAACCCAGTGATGCAAGCACTGGGAACATACATACATACATAGCAATCTGAACTTCGACCACCAAGTGTCCACACTGGCATTGAAAGCCTATGTTGTGCACATCAGAAATCACATCATCATATTCAGATCTCAGGAGTATATTACAGCACTGTACTTGAACCTCATCAGAACACTAATATAGAGTATAATGCTCTCTTTTGCATGTACCTCACTAGACTCATGCAGCATCTAGAGAGACCACGAGTTACTCACCAAGAATACACAGTGTCTGCAAACCATGCCATGATGTATTTGGATAGACATAAATCCATGTCACTGTAATCTATATTGTATAGGATGAAGTGACTTCTGCGTGGCCTCCAGGCCAGTCTCTGACCCTGCCTAGTGGGAATAGTGCACATGCACAAATCAGATATAGCTGATGACAATAGCAGTGTCTGGTGAAGAGACACTGACAATAACAGTGTTCCACATGGTGGTGTAAAAGGCTGTTTGTAATGACAAACAAGTGTGCACATGCACACACACATATGTGCACGCACACAAACACACATACACACACACACACACACACACACACACACACACACACACACACACACACACACACACACACACACCTCCCAGTTGACAGCAGAGAGAATAGAATCCCTACCTATCTAAGTACGCAGACTACAGAACTCAGTACTTTACATTTGCGGCACTGCAGAAGTCTGACTTTTACAAGACTACAGGACAACTTATAGTGGATGACATCAGCAGGGCATGTTGGAGAGAAGATGTTGGGAGGCCTTCATGAAATGGATGTGTAGGCATGTACAAGTATCAAAATATTGTCAATAGATGGGATTGAAGAGGTAACTGTAGGATAGACACCTCTGCTCTTCTGACTAGACACACATACACACACACACACACACACACACACACACACACACACACACACACACACACACACACACACACACACACACAGTTAACTGCAGTGAGAACAGAACCCCTACCTAAGTACACAGATTACAGAACTCAGTTCTTTACACTAGCACCATGGCACAAGTCTGATTTTTACAAGGCTGCAAGACAACCTATAGTGGATGACATCAGCAGGGCATGTTGGAGAGATGTTGGGAAGCCTGCATAGGTTCATAGCTTCATAGGAAGTTACTAGGAGGTTACTAGGCTAATGGCCCTTGGGCATACCTAGCTGTGAGAAAACACAAGTACCCTTATTGAGCATAGTTAGATGGTCATTGTTAGCAGAGCAATTTTGTGCTCAGCACTGACTGCCCCTGTCCATGAGGGACATAGGTGCTACCCTAGGGGTAATTTACAATCACCCATCCAGTTGTCAAGGTTGCACTTGAATAGGATAATTGAGGAGCACTGCTTCACATGCAGTGCGAGCCTATTACAGAGCAGTGACAATCGCTGGGAAATATATCTGTCTCCCCAGTATGTTCTGTTTATGTCACAGACTAGGTTGCGATCCCTGGAGCAAGTTATCCTTGTGTCATTTGATTTGTAGATGTCCAGCATTTTCAGTAGAACAGGTTCTGAGATTGTTCTGTTGGCCAGATATAGGTAACCTCTCAGTAGTCTGCATGATACTGAGTACAATGACAGGTCTTTCAGTGTTTCCATGTATGTCATGTTTTGGAAGCCTTGGATTCTCCCAGCCACAAACCTTCTGTGTTTTCTCCAGTTGTTGCAGGTGCCTGGCAAGGTACAGACAGAAGGGAGCATTGCACTCAATTAGTGGTCTGATGAAGGTCAAGTACAGCAGAGCTCTCACCTCCCTGGTCTTGGATGTGATGGCCTTATTTATGAGGTGAGCAATGTAAAATATGTGTCTCATCACTATGGACACATAATGGTTGAAGTATAGGTTGCTATCAACATGTGTTTCCAAGTCTCACAACACTCTGCTTGAGCTTATAGAGGTGCTATGTATATCATAATTAGCAGGGGGTACTTCATTGTTAAAGGGAACAATGAGGCATTGTTTGCTTTAAGGTTCAGTCTGTGAGTTTTGCACTAATCATTTGTCTGTGTCAGCTCTTTCTGTAATTTGTTAACATCGTTGGGGGAGTCTATATGAGTACACCCAGTTAACAGTCATCTGCAAACTTGGTAAGCCACAGGCCATCTACTTTTGCCTGGACTTCAGAGAAATAGTTTTCAGACAGTTGAGGGCCCAGCACAGATCCTTGTGGTATTCTCATGGTAAGTGGTCTAGTGGTGGAGGTGCAGTCCCCAACTTTGACAGTATGCATTCTGTCAGTGAGCCAGTTGGCTAACCATCTAATAATGTATGGGTTAATCCCCAAAGGGGAGAGTTTCTCTATGATACCTGAGTGGGGGGATAATGTCAAAGGCCTTGGATAAATCAACATAGGTGGTATGTCTTGTTATCCCTCATCCAGGTCTTTGGGGTCATTATCAAAGAAGTTCACTAGATTTAATAAGCATGATCTACACCTTTGATAAAACCAAAATGGGTCAGGTCAAGTGTGTTGAAGGTCACCTATGTCCCTGTGGATAAGGTCCATGATGATTCCTTCCATAGCCTTGCAGATAAGGCTGTTTAGGCTCATGGATCAATAGTTCTATTTCTACATGTTACTAAATTGATGTGCATTACATATCACACAACATATTAATTTATATAGAGTAGATGGTACATGTCTGAAAAAGTACTGAGATGCCAGAGTTACAGTGCTTGGGGGGAGGTCACACATGGCTGTATTGTAAATATGTGACATATGGTTAAATAGGGCCTTCTGTTTGTTATGTTTCCACATGTAATTTCATGTCATAAACAGGAAATGGACAGTAAACAGCACTAATACATAATAAGATTTAGTTTTCCACAGTGCAGTGAGCAGTGGGTTTGTGTGATGGGTGTTTGCGCATGTGAGATACACATTTCCATCACTTTCTCTGTCTGCGTTTAGTTAAGCAGTGTGCAAATATGAGCCACATTGCTAAAACTCTGAGAGTTAGTACTGAGTCTATGAAACACATCTGCTGCTTAACTGACTCTGTGACAGCAGGTATAAATGCAGTGACACATTTCTTTTTGAGCCCAGGTGATACTGGGTTCGACTCCAGGTGTATCTAAGACTTTTAAATAAACAGTGATAATAGAATGACATTGTTTATAGTACATGCATTGCTGTGTGTTAGAATAGCGCAGTAGGGTTAAGTGGCATTGTATGGCGGTAGCCGCGGCTTTGTACTGCCACTTACTGTCACTTGGCATTGTTGCACAATGCCAAACTCCGCTCAAACATATACAGGCCAAAAAGTGAAGGCATCCAGTGCTTTTTCAGCTACTTATGCATGCTGTGTGTGATTCTATCTTTTGACCACATTATAGGTGTTAAAATGCGGTAGATAGGAAAGTGGTGAAATAGGGAGCAAGCAGAAGGAAGAACAAAGGGGAAAAAAATACAGGAATGTGCAGGAGGGAGGTAGGAAAAAACATAGCTAGCCATTTCTTTAACAGAAAAAAATGATCAAATGTGCAGAATATTAGCTGAATTTGGACTGTCACCTCCAGAAAGAAGGGTGACAATATAATCATGTTTTATAGCCAATTGGCCCAAATCAAGTGTGTCAAGAAGCCACATGTGTGTGAAATGGAGAGCTATGAACGGGATGATTTTTTTTTTTTGGACAGGTGCCCATTTTTTTTTTAATTTGGTAAAAGAGGATTGCTGAGTAAGAGACGTAGGTATGTCTGGGTCGGATAAGCTGAGTAGGTGAGGAAGGAAATGCAAACAAACAAAACAAGCAAGGCAAGAGACTGGGACACAAAAGGTTTGGAGACACCATGATTGAGGTGAGGGAGGGGACAACACGGGCTCATCCCCATAAAGCTTGAAGACAGTGAGAATCAAGTCCTCACCCAGTGGGCTGTCATCAATGTCCCCTTACTCCACTGACAGCTGGAGTGGTTGATGTCTTCTCCTCCTACAGACCATGATGGAGAGCAGCCTCTCCATCCAGCATAGGCATACACCAATGGTGCAGTGCAATACCCTATGTATCAACCCTAGCATCTCCCAGCAGGTGATAAAATCACCCCCTCTGCTACTGCTCCCAGAGGGTACCACTGCACCTGCTTCCAGGGCAGTACTACCTGAGGGCACAGGCAGTGCATGCGCAGCAGAGGCAGTGCTGCCAGGTTGGCTCCCAGACAAGCAAGGCATCAGTACTGGAGTCAGTGGAGCAGGGGCAGGCTGATCCACTGGGGCTGGCCTACCTCATTATGCTGTGTAACATTTAGTGCTGTGGTACACATGGATGACATGGAGACATTTTGACGACACAAAATAGAAAATAAAAAAAACAGAGATAAGGGTTGGGTGTGAGAAAACAAAGAGATAAAATTAGTACATCATATTTAAGTAAACATCCTAACAAATACACACTATACTACAGATTGACGAAAGTAATCCTTGAAATGTGCATACATTGCACATATGTGTGTTCCAGTTATACAGATTACAGTTTACAGCAGGGCATTTGTGTCACTGGTACAGAGTTTCTAATTTAATATAAATATTATTAAAGAAATGACAGTATTGCATAGTTGTGAATCATGGTATTTGAGCCCCCAACCTCTGACTATTGTCTAATGTTTGACTCCTACAATTGGTTTGTGTTCCAGACTAATGCATTCACACAGTTTTAAAGTTGGGATATGCATGCTCATTTTGATGCAACTTTATAAAAGACCCCAAAAGCTATATTTAACTTTTAAAGCTACAATAACACTTCTCTTCTGTAGCATACATACTACTTGCTTCCCTCAGTCTCTCCATTTGAGCAAAATGAGCCTGCCTATTGAACTTCCATTTGATGGCAGCTGGGGAAAGAACAGAAAAGAACTGGAGTGTATTATACATACCAGTCTTGCTTATATTTAGCTTTCTAACTTTTACAAGTACTCTCTTATTGCCATACTTACACAACTGTGGGATGTCTGCAGTTTCAAACTCATTCAAACAATGTCTGAGGGTATCCCCTTTTGCCTGTGTAGGTCATTAAAATGATGGCTACACTGATCTCCAGGATGTGGAATGCCAGTGGCCTGGCTACAGCCTAGGCCACACGATTCCATGCCACAGATTTGTACTGGGAGCCAGAATAGTCCCCCTCCAGAAGCCATTAGCTATGGCACAGTAACTGGAGTCCAATAAATATCCTGGACACCCCACCTTTGTGCCCTAAACTTTGCACATCACCTTCCTCTCTAATGCCAGCCATGTATATTAGACAAATTACAGCAATGGAAACTGATGCTTTCTAGCCAATTCTAGTTATTGCTTTTACTGGTAATGCACAAACCTGAGCAACAATGTCAACTGCATTTGTACAATGTTAAGGGGGTTTAGCTGTACCAAGTAAGGAGGAAATAAATACTTGAAATTGGAAGGTTAATCTGACACTTAGACTTAGCTTGAAGGGTGTCTACTGATATAGTTTGGAAATATATATTGGAAATTGGAAGGTAACTGTTAGGTGAATTAAGTTTGCAGACATGCACTGGGACATAAATGCAATGACCTGATGCATCTGTTTTTGCCTTTATACACTGAAGAGAATTGATTTTTACACTGTGGGATTCAAACCTAGGCATAAGGGACAAAACATTTTCTTCCACAGCATTGATTTTCCATCTTTGCCACAGAAGAGGTGCTGCTCAGACATAGTCAGGAATTATTGATAAATATATACATAAAATTATCAGACAAGAAACTTTTTACAGTGTAGATTCATACTGGAATTATTTCACCTCTATTAAAGGGGACCCACCAACTCAACAAGATAAACAATATATATTGGAATCTGCTTATAGAACTACATCTTCCATTGTCTGGAGACTTTATACATGGAAATTTTTACATAGATCTTTTTATACACCTTTGATGATGAATAAAATAAATAATAAAGATAATCTATGTAAAAGATGTAATGTAGAAATTAATGCTGACTGGGCTCATATGTTTTATGACTGTATGAAGTTGAAAGAATACTGGAAGTCAATTAATGAATTTTTGCAGGCTCTTTTTACAGATAATTTCATTATTTCTAAGTCTCTTATATTATTCAACACACCTGTACCTCAATGTGTTAAAAGATTAAGCTTCCCTTGTTATGGTCTATCCTAGCAGTGGCCAGGAAAATAATAACTAGAAATTGGATTTCAGATACACCTCCTTCGTTCAATGAATTTAAAAATGTTATGAATATAATGTGCCATATGGAAATAAGTACAATTAGAATGAGAACATCTAGAAAAACATCATATTATATTGTATGGGATAATTTACAAAATTTGTTAAAAAAATTCTAATTTCAATAGCACGGTATTTTAGTTTAATCAATTGATCTGATTGTAGTGGATGTCTTTGTAAATACTTTAGTTGTTTTGTTGAATATTATAATAATACCTATTTTTTTAATTACTTGTATAAAATTGTTATGATATTTCTCTTATATGTTAAAACAATAAACCTGTTTTGAAAAAAAAAGGAATTATTGATAAATAGAGGTGACAGTTTAAGCTATTACACATGTATGTGTGTGACCTGACAAAATCATTGGATATAGATTCAGTTGTTTAAGTATCTTATGTAATTGTGAAGGCTATGCAAGTCCAGATAACAGAATTATACTTAAAGAAATATAGTCATACATTTGAAAACGCAATAATGGTATCTCATCCCTCATACATATAATTCATATCAGATGCACTATCTAAAGTGTTATAAGTGGGAGTGAATATAATGGGAAGTGGAGCAACAGTAAAAGTGAATGGAATATACTGTATTAGAACCCAGGACGATGTGTATAGGACTCCAACACTTACACATGTTGCCACAAGAATATTGAAATAGCAACTGTCTATTTTTCAATTCATTTGCTATAAACTGCACTGTTGCAACAGTAAAAATAGATTGCACATACTGTACTAGAACCCAGGACCATCTGTACTCCAACCCCACACTTATATGTGCTGCCACAGAGCTAGTGTTACATTCTTCTTCTTCTTTCGGCTTTTTCCAATTAGGGGACGCCATAGCGGATCACCTGTCTGCTCATGACTGGCAGTGGAGTTTTACAGTGTCAAGTTGCCAGCCACAGTGCCCAACTTTCCACAGAAGGCACAGACACTCACGCACTCATGCCAAGGGCCAATTTAGAGTATCCGTACTACCAAAAGAAGAACCACCACAGTGTATCCATTTGCCAAAATAAATCCTGCAAGCACGATGAGTTAAAATACTGTTTATTACAAAAACAGAAAATCATATAAAGCGCTTTTTGTCAGGCCACATAATTCTTCAAGAAATACCTTAACTCTTCTATAAGCTATGTTTAATTTGTTCTTTGATACCTCCTCATAAGTGTCACTTTCTAAAATGGTCTGAATTTTATTGTTATAATCATCCAAATTGAAAATAACTATGCCCCCTCCTTTGACTGGTTTCATAGTCCCGACGTGTGCTTGTTGCAGATACATAAGTGCTTGTTTTTCTTCCTTGGTGATGTTATAGTTAAAGTTAGTAGTGTATTCATTATTCATCTTATTTATTTTGTGAAAAATATCTAACATACATATTTTTTCAAACAAAGCCACATCTGGATGGGGATGGGGGCAAAATGTACTAGTAATATAAAATGGTGTGATAGAGGATGGTGCCTCTCCTAGTAATAAGTTTAAATTCAACTTCCTATTGAATAATTTAAGGTCAATAATAAACTCTGCTACGTTGGTTCTACACGAGGGAACAAAAGTGAAACCTGTTGCTAATAAATTAGCTAAAGTAGTATCAACATGAAAGTCAGAGTAATTGAAAATCTTAAAGTCCCCAGTGGAATTGTATACAATAGTAACAACTGGTTCTTCTAAAAGTGCATTCTCATCATCTGGTTTCTCCTGCTGTGTCGGTTCTGCAATGGAAAGATCCGTAGTGCCCACATTAGTATGTTCACTAGTTACTGGTGTGAATGATAGTACGTTTTCTTCGTGCCTTGCCTCAGGTTGTACCCTGAGGCAGAAACTTGAAAATCCTGATTACCAAAGCCATTTTGGCTTCTTGGACCGTAGTGAGCATTGTGGAAGTTATTACCCTGGTTAGCTGCATTAAGTCTATTGATTTGAACCCCATTTGAATTAGTCTTGTACTTTTTATTGCTGTTGTTGTTGTTGTTGTTGTTGTTATTACCTTTCTTTTTGGGTATTTGTGTCCAGCCCTCTTCAAATTGGTCCAATTCATGCATGTCCATGGCTCCGCCAACAAGGGAGGTGCTGGATATGCCAAGCCTTTATCATAGGCTTCCCTGTCACAGTTTAGTTTCTTGACTTTGTTGTTTTTTGTATTCAATTAAGTGCATTCTACAACTTAAAAATTTGGTTAGGAGTTGACCTTTATGCTGTGTTTAAAATGGTCTATGCATACTATTGTCTTAGAGTGCATTTGACTTTCAGCTTTTTAAGTCAGGTTTTGCTGTTTTTCACTTACATGTTTTTATTTACATGTTTTTAAGGTTTATTATACTCGAACACAAAACATAAATATAAATACACACATACATTGTTAATTTTAATTTTAACTGCATTAATATTTCATAATAGATAATTATTGGTTTTAGATTTTTTACACTGATCTTTTACACTATTCATCTATTATTTTAAAATATTATTTTAAAATATTGCTTTAAAACAATGTGTTAGATGAGAACTGTTTAAGCTATATACTTTAGGTAATGAATGAAGGTGGTTGCCACTTTAAGAGCAGCTGATTCCTGCTGATTCAGGAACCAGCTGACTTTTCACTTCCTTTTCACTTCCTATATAGTGTATGGCCTATGTTGTATAATTATCTGAAGAAGTTGGGCTATGTGGCCTGACGAAAAGCGCTTTATGTGATTTTTTTGTTTTTTGTAATAAACAGTACGTTAACTCATCGTGCTTGCAGGATTTATTTGGGCAGTTGGATACACTGTGGTGCTTCTTCTTTTGGTAGTATGGATCCAGTTTGTGTTTATGTCTTAGCTTCGTTTGTTTTTCATGGAAGAGCCTACAAATGTACCTGCTTCCCTCACTTCTGACCCAGATGGAGGTATGAATGAAATGGAAGGAGCACTATCTACTTTATCGGCTCTAGTGCTTAAATTATCTAAACAGCTTGACGTATTGGCGGCTAGAGTTGACAGTTTGGCTGGGAAACCTATGGCGC
Source organism: Protopterus annectens (assembly GCF_019279795.1). Classification (NCBI taxonomy): domain Eukaryota; kingdom Metazoa; phylum Chordata; order Ceratodontiformes; family Protopteridae; genus Protopterus; species Protopterus annectens. The sequence continues at coordinate 182,834,832 of NC_056725.1, read as the reverse complement.
CACCCATTACAACAAAAGCACCTTCATTACCATCTACTAAACAACAGAAACTAGTAAGTCCTTTGTCTAACAACTGTATGGATACACCAGACGAGGACCCTCTTCTCAACATGTCTATTCACCCCACACCGCAAGAAGAATTGGAATGTGGACGTAACAACAGAGGCGAAGGCCATGTTTTACAAAGAGAGCGCACTTCCAATGGATCAGCAGCAAACCTGAACTTTAATTTTGACCTTTCTTCTTGGTCAGAACAGTTACCAACTTTTCAGCTTCCCACTTCAGCTTGAACACAAGGTGAGCTAATTACTGAAAATGTACAAACTGAAACACTGAATGGCAAACTTAAACTATTAGACTTAAAGTTACTTAAATACAAAAAACTACATTTGGAAATAGCTTATTTTAAACAATGTATCAGCGAAGGCATACTTCCAAATGGTCTTCGAATTTGGCAATATCCCACTGGGCTGGTAGGAGGTTCGGAATTCCACCAGGACTTAATAAAAATGTTTAATAATCATGGTATTGAACTGTTACAACTTATAAGTAAGCACTACCAAAAAACTGCAGATGACTTATTACAGGAAGCTACTAGGTTGGATGGTGAAATAAAGAGAGACAGTGACTTTTTTCGTTATAAGTATGAATATGAAAGATCGTTTTCTACTATTGACCATTACCTTGAGAAATTAAAAAACAACAAAGTCAAGAAACTAAACCGTGACAGGGAAGCCTATGATAAGGGCTTGGCATATCCAGCACCTCCCTTGTCCCAGACGAACTTTGGTAACATCAGGGACCAAAGTCAGGGTACGACAGCAGGGGGAGTTGGCGGAGCCACGGACATGCATGAATTGGACCAATTTGAAGAGGGCTGGACACAAATACCCAAAAAGAAAGGTAATAACAACAACAACAACAACAACAACAGCAATAAAAAGTACAAGACTAATTCAAATGGGGTTCAAATCAATAGACTTAATGCAGCTAACCAGGGTAATAACTTCCACAATGCTCACTACGGTCCAAGAAACCAAAATGGCTTTGGTAATCAGGATTTTCAAGTTTCTGCCTCGGGGTACAACCTGAGGCAAGGCACGAAGAAAACGTACTATCATTCACACCAGTAACTAGTGAACATACTAATGTGGGCACTACGGATCTTTCCATTGCAGAACCGGCACAGCAGGAGAAACCAGACGATGAGAATGCACTTTTAGAAGAACCAGTTGTTACTACTGTATACAATTCCACTGGGGACTTTAAGATTTTCGATTACTCTGACTTTCATGTTGATACTACTTTAGCTAATTTATTAGCAACAGGTTTCACTTTTGTTCCCTCGTGTAGAACCAACGTAGCAGAGTTTATTATTGACCTTAAATTATTCAATAGGAAGTTGAATTTAAACTTATTACTAGGAGAGGCACCATCCTCTATCACACCATTTTATATTACTAGTACATTTTGCCCCCATCCCCATCCAGACATGGCTTTGTTTGAAAAAATATGCATGCTAGATATTTTCACAAAATAAATAAGATGAATAATGAATACACTACTAACTTTAACTATAACATCACCAAGGAAGAAAAACAAGCACTTATGTATCTGCAACAAGCACACGTCGGGACTATGAAACCAGACAAAGGAGGGGGCATAGTTATTTTCAATTTGGATGATTATAACAATAAAATCCAGACCATTTTAGAAAGTGACACTTATGAGGAGGTATCAAAGAACAAATTAAACATAGCTTATAGAAGAGTTAAGGTATTTCTTGAAGAATTATTAATTGAAGCAAGGATAGATATGACTGTAGCAAATTATTTACATATGTTGGCCCCAAGGATACCTACTATTTTTGGAGTACCAAAAATACATAAAAGCATAGACAATCCACCCATGAGACCATTGGTTGATGCTAGAGCAAGTATTACTTATGCTTGCTCTAAATTTATTGACCACACTTTAAAGAAATATGTGGCTCAACAAAAGTACATTTGTAAAGATTCTTGGACATTTTTGGACAATATAAACCACCTACAATATCAAGATGATTTAAACTTTCTTACAATAGATGTGAAAGACTTGTATTCATCAATTCCCCACACAGAGGGAATTGAATGGGTGAGTTTATTACTACATGATATGGGAGCCCCCCAGAATGAAATAAAATTGATGGCTGAATTACTGGACACAGTTCTTTCCAACAATTACATCACTTTTAACAACAGACACTACTTACAAAAATAGGAGTGGCGATGGGCTCTCCATGCGGTAGTACATTTGCAAATTTAGTAATGGCCTACTGGGAACATGAACATGTCTTTGGTGTAACTACATACACAAGTAAGATTAAATATTATATATGTTTCCTGGATGACATATTTATCCTGTTCCAGGGTAACCAACAGGAGGCTTCTAACTTTTCAACTTACTTAAACAACACTAGTACATTCTTAAAATTCACATATAATTTTTCACAGGATAGAATTGCTTACTTGGATGTTGATTTAAGTAAGGATAGACAAAATAAATGTTTTAAAACCAGGATTTATAGAAAGGAAACATATTCAAATGGATTTCTTCACTATAGTAGCTGCCATCCGGCCCATCAAAAACATTCGGTTGTTAAGGGCCAATTTGTAAGGGCAGCTCGAATGGTTACGGATGACAACCAGTTCATTGAAGAATGCTCAACACTTATGGACATGTTTAAAAAGAGAGGTTATCCTATTTCACTCCTACAAGAAATTTGTCAGGAAGTGAAAAATAAAAGAGAAGTGGGCTTGTACAAAGCAATATTATCAAGTAACCAGAGTTTAGAAACAAACAGTTGTACATTACAGGATGGGACACTAAATGAAAATGAAAACAGGCTTATTATTACGTATTGTATAGACAGTTATAATTTTATAAATATCTTAAGGAAAAATTGGGACTTGATAAACATGGATACACATCTACCAAGAGGTCCTATTGACTTCCCTAGAATAGTTTATAGAAAAAGAAAAAACTTAAAGAATCTAGTGGAAATTCAGTACTCAAACTTTGTTACATTTAACCATGCAGGTAGGAACAAGTGTTTGTCATGCCCCTATTGTAAATATATGGAGCAGGGAATAAAATTTAGTATAAGAGGTTTTGAATACAACACTAAGTACAAATTTGATTGCAACTCCAAGGGAGTGGTATACCTGGCTAAGTGTCATACCTGTCATGCCTTCTATATTGGCAAAACTGACAGAAGGCTTAGGGACAGGGTCTATGAACACACATACGCTATTAGGTCTAATAAATCAGAGAACGCATTGGCCAGTGACATTATGAAAGCACCCACCCATGGTTTTACTTGTAGGGCTATAGATTGTATTGCCTATGACCCTAGAGGAGGGCCTCTTTCCTTGCTCTTAGAGAAATTAGAATTGAGTTGGCAATTACGTACCTTTGCATGTTACCCTCTGGGCATCAACAAAATGTATTCAATTAAGTGCATTCTACAACTTAAAAATTTGGTTAGGAGTTGACCTTTATGCTGTGTTTAAAATGGTCTATGCATACTATTGTCTTAGAGTGTATTTGACTTTCAGCTTTTTAAGTCAGGTTTTGCTGTTTTTCACTTACATGTTTTTATTTACATGCTTTTAAGGTTTATTATACTCGAACACAAAACATAAATATAAATACGCACATACACTGTTAATTTAAATTTTAATTGCATTAATATTTCATAATAGATAATTATTGGTTTTAGATTTTTTACACTGATCTTTTACACTATTTATCTATTATTTTAAAATATTATTTTAAAATATTGCTTTAAAACAATGTGTTAGATGAGAACTGTTTAAGCTACATACTTTAGGTAATGAATGAAGGTGGTTGCCACTTTAAGAGCAGTTGATTCCTGCTGATTCAGGAACCAGCTGACTTTTCACTTCCTTTTCACTTCCTATATAGTGTATGGCCTATGTTGTATTATTATCTGAAGAAGTTGGGCTATGTGGCCTGATGAAAAGCGCTTTATGTGATTTTTTGTTTTTTGTAATAAACAGTACGTTAACTCATCGTGCTTGCAGGATTTATTTGGGCAGTTGGATACACTGTGGTGCTTCTTCTTTTGGTAGTACAGATCCAGTTTGTGTTTGTGTCTTAGCTTCACCAATTTAGAGTATCCAATCTACCTACAGCATGTCTTTGGGATGTGGGAGGAAACTGGAGCACCCGGAGGAAACCTACACGACCACAGGGAGGACATGCAGACTCTGCATAGAAGGCACCCCAGCCCATAGGACTAGTTACATTACATTCCCTAATTTCCTAATCATTCTTAAGGTCTCTGTGTTAACCACTGCACAACACCAATTAGTGTGTTTGTGCAGTGCCCAACAGAATTAATTGAAAGTATCTGGTTTCAATTATGGGCTGTCTGAGTCCTGTCTGCAGGTGTTTGAGGGCTGCAGCTGTTGGGAACTTTGTTAACTACAGCACAATGCCACTAAGTGCAGTTGCACGATGGAAAACAAAAATTGCAATAATGTATTGTTTGGACCATTGGCCTTCTACAGACTCCCTGTTTGCAGATGTTCTGCAGGTGTTTCGTCTGCTTCCTGGGTGGGCCAGTAGTTTGCACGCTACCATGCTTTGCACAAAAGAGATAAGCACGACTAACCATGACATTCATTTTTTCTCCATTTACCATGTTTATGCTAAGCCACACATCACCCAAACACTGCCCCCCCAAAAAAGAAATAAAAGGAAAAAAAGAACAAAGGAAAAAGTAATTGAAATGACATACACACTACAAAATGTTAGTATACATGACGTATTTCTACATAGCTCTGGATTTGAACTCTCACTCCAATGCATCTTCAGGACAGAGTAAGGGTACCTTATCCCTCTTTGCCACACAAACAACTTTGCAACAAGGAACTGAAATCTTTCTGCATACAACCAGCTGCAACATTATCTACAGTAATATGAAACTATATAATGGTTATTTGTACATTTATTAATTTTTGGATGTAGTGCACTGAGTGATCAAACAACCAGTTATGAGCATTGCTTGCAAATACACAGCTCTATCTTACCTCTCTGTGTTTGTTGCTCATTTTTCTCTTATCTCACCAATAATCTGAGACATGCAGTCTGTAAGACATTCAATAACCTTGTCTTAAAATGTATGAGGATATTAAATAGCATTCATATAATATGTAGTTGCCAATAAATGAAGAGGAGGTTGGATGTTAATGAACAGGATATGTGAATTCTATGTGCTTACTTACATTTCCAGCCTTGACAAAATTACATCTAACACTTTGTAGGTCTAACCTGACACACCCACTGGATGTAGGGCAGTCTGCATTACTGTTGTGTTTTCCTTCCAACTACCAGTAATAATTCACAGTTGCAATCCATTAAAAACAAACACTGAGGGTGTGCCTGCACTATGTTTGCATCTGTGACATTGAGCTAAGTATTTGGGATTCAGCAATTCAAATGAGTTCACATCTCATTTGCATATTTATCATGCTGACAGCCCTGAATCTACACCATAAGAATGCAACTGTATAGCCAGGGAAACTGGAGGTGAGGAGACTTATTTATGTGGAGAACACAGAAAAGAGGCTATTATTTTGCAATATATCTTCACATAAGATTACTGAACTTGACAAGGTATGCTTGCATTTTGTCAGCTATATGCTGCATATGTTGAAATGTAATTAAGAAAAATATGTTTAATAGTTTTATTTCTCTCTCTCTCTATATATATATATATATATATGTGTGTGTATATATGTATATATATATATATATATATATATATATATATATATATATATATTGATTAGCAAAGGCTACACTTTTATCTTTATGCATTAGTTAGAAGTGTACTGATGACATGGGCATGTTTTTCAGAACATTTCACATGTATACTTGATTGGCAATAACTTAAAATTGAATGTTCTGTGTTAAACTGTAGACATTTCAGGGACAGTTCATTTGATAGCACTTTTAGCATTTCAAAGATGGTTTGTCATTTGCCTGTTCTTTTGGGGGCGGGGGAGCAAAGCTGCATTTCTGTTAATATGTTACTATTGTTACTCTCCTTTTTTTACATCCAGCCTGTTGTTCATATTTCAGATCTCTAGACTGTTTATGTTTCTTCAGTGGCTAATTTTACCAGGGAAAAGTTATTTTTTAGTTAATTGATAGTTATGTGTATTATCCTTCTGTTGTCTTTTAGGACACCAGGACTATGGCACTAAGGCATCTCAATCCCTGAAACCCACCCTTCATGACCCTGAAAATCAAGTCATTGTGGAAGCTTTAGGTGACATGTTGCCTTCCTGCTGGATGTGGAGACATGTCAGGCAGAATACAAATTTGGCAGCAGATAGTTGCAGAAGTTAATGCAGTAGGTGGCCACAGCAGAACATATGCTCAGGTGCACCATAGGGCAGCTAACATTATCTCATCTGCATGGAAGAGAGCAGGTGCAGTGGCCCGTGATCGGATGGGTAACTGGAGAGAGCTGCTACACAACTACCACTAACAGCAAATGAAGAGTTCCTATCCACTGTCAAGAATCCATACAGCTCCCAGGAAAGTGCAGAACAACATGTCCTTGACATTGGTGCTACTGTTTCAGGGGCAGCAAGCGTGTCCCAGGAGGAGTTTCCAGGTAGGTTATGTACCTCAATTGTTAAATACTGTTGTATAGTAAAACAATTTAAATCAATACATTAGTTCTGTTTCACAAGAATTTTTTTTTTTGGGGGGGGGTTGAAGACTGCTACAGTTAACAACACATTCTGATTGATTACAAATGGGCTTAGGTTGGACTTGTCATCCAAGTTCTTGTTGAAAGTATAGTTAATGGACATATAAAGGGGGAAAAGTATTACCCCCTGTGTTACTGTTAATTGTGATGATCTTGTCCTTACCATTTGCTTAACTTTTCCAAGACCATCCAGCATATGGAGCATAACATCATCTGTACATGGGAAGCCAAGCATTGTCAGTACTAATGAGTAATTCAAATAAATATTTAGTGTGTGATGTTGATGTCAGGGCTGTCGTGTGTATTTCTGTACTGTCTAATAGTGGCATCACTATTATTTTGTTAGCATATATTGGACTATAGTAGTGTAGGTATTAATTGTTCCCATGTTTGTTGCTTATTATCACAGGTGATCCTGACAGTGGAAGTGTGGGACTTCTACCATCTGATGTCAGAGTAAATGCACACTCTGATGATGATGGCGGCCAAACAGAGGCACAGTCATGGAGTGCAGAGGTTTAATCTGACACTGAGGTTAACATACAGCCATCCCCTGAAATTCCATCAGACACAGCCAGTAGGCCCACGCCTACCCTCAGATGTTGGACAGGAGGAGGGAAAAACAATCAGGAACTGTGGTTACTGTGGCTTCAGTACCTGTTGACACTGGCCTTAGCCAAAGTGTGGTTGAGGTGCCATGCAGGAGGATTGTTAGAGGTGCTCAGAGGAGGCCTGCTGTCCATCCTCCACCTGATCCAGGTGGGTCTTCCTGTGCCACTCAACATATGTTTAGGGCTGTCATGGAGGCACAGACATTGTTCCCATAGGTCCTCCAGAGAAATTCTTAGGGCTGTAAATGTGGCATAGGCTGACATGCATGACTGCCTCCACCGTGTTTCCGATTCAACTGATTGGATGAATGACACATTGGAACGAGTGGTGTCTGTGATAGAACGTCTGCTGGGAGGGGGACAGCATCCTCGTGGGTAAAGGTCACCCACATCATCTGCTGTTATTCAATGTGGCCATCCCCGATCACGTTCCCATAGTGGCAGTACTTACACTGCATGATCAGTGGTTGAGCTGTCCACACCCAGACATGGCAGGCAATAGGGTCATGGTCCTGGACGTCCTCATGAGGGGAGCTCATACAGCAGACATCAATCATGTTCAGAAAGCAGAGTACTTCTGACTGTGGAAGTGGACGTGGATGTGCCAGTGCAACTCCTGGCAGATCCAGTTCTTGTGGTTTGGCATGACAATAATGAACTGCCACCTCTACCATTCACGGCTCACACCTGTCCAACATACCAAGATGTAGAACTAGCACACAGCTTGGTTGTGTTCATGCGGACACTCACACACCAATTTCACCTGAAGAGCCCAGACAGACACACACACACACACACACACACACACACACACACACACACACACACACACACACACACACACACACACACACACACAAACACACACATGAGTTATATGGTTCATCCATGAAGCTTAAATTCATTTTGTCTCACTGGCCATTTATTGCTGTATCCGAATGTCTGACTGCCTCTCTTTCTTACTCACACACACTCACTGACTTTTTGTGTCAGCCTAAGCTCCCTTCCCCCACACGCACACAACACCCTACACAAGTGATGATAACTTTGCCATATCCCTGTTTGTATCATTTGGATTCAGGGATACATAAGTTTTGTGCTTGATGCTCAGGGTGTATAGCTGACTTAGTGCTTATTATATCTGCATTTGTGATGTTGAATTGGTAACTGCACCTTTGACATATTTCTCTTAGAAAGTTACACAGTTGATAGCATCAACATATTTTCATCTTTATTGTTAATGATCTTGTGAGGATTGTGAAGTCTGAAACTGAAATGTATATCATTACTTTCTAACTTCTCTCTGCAGTGATTTCCAAGTACAAACTTATAGTGCTAAACTGAGGGCGTGCAGTGACCATCACTACTTCTGAGACATATGACTGTGAATCTTTGATGTCTGAGGCCTACTACCTAATAACAGACACATATAAATGAAATAAGTTTTTGCTGTCACATATTAAGGTCATTTCTGTAAAAATCTCCCACATTTTACTTGCTTACACTACCAAGTAACAACATGCAAGGATATGCCAGTCATTCGTATTATTACACAATAAGCTCCAGGTTCAACACTTACCTCGTAAATCCAGTAGTTGCAACAGTTTTAGTTCAGGGCTGACTCTGTCTGATGCAAGCAGTACACAGCCAATACATGGATAGTAAAGGTTGTGAGAGTTACCTGGCATCAATGTTACTATATGTGCGTGTGTAGGAGGAAGGGTTTAGGCCCTTATGTGGTGAGTGAGTGTCCTACTTATTGTCTCTTAGCCAGTGAGAGGGAATATTGAGCACACCTACATCTGCCTACACCTGCAGCAGCTGCTGCGTCCCCCTCTGACTCCTCACCTGCATATGGCTGTGGTGACCTTGCCATTACGGGTGGGATGTGTGCCTCTTCCCCTTGTTGATCCTGTTTTCTCAGGATGATGTTGTGTAGCATGGCACGTACTGTGAATATTTCAGTACATGTCCATGGAATGTACTGCAGGGCTACCCCAGATGCATCTAGGCACTAGAACTGCATCTTCAGCAACCAAAACACATGCTCTATGATATTTCTGGTTTGAGCATGTACCTCATTATGGTGCTGTTCAGCGGGTGTGTGTGCATTTCTGATGGGTGTCATCACCCACAGTTCCATAACCTGCATCTCCCAGTAAATGACCCTGTGGGATAATCTCCCTAGTGAACATCTGGTACAGTTGGGAGGTGTGCCAGATATGTGACTCATGACAATTGCCTGGGGTTAAAACACTAAAAATCAAGGGCTGATTATAATAATAAGAAGGTTGATTGTTCAGTAATTGTATTTTACTAGATAACTGTTCTTACAATCCACCAATGAATTAGGAGTTTTAAGCGGATGGCTTACTTTCCTGTGATAGGATTAGTCTTCAGACTTATACATTGTGATTGGTTGTTAGTCTTTGCTCTATGACTGCCTACTAGCAAGTGTTTTTCATTGGATATTATGTTTAGTACTTTGCTAGTGGATGTATATTCTGGCTCTTGCTATTTAAAGGTGAACCTCTTAATAAGTTTTTAGGTCTGAAGAAGTGGCAAAATGCCATGAGACCTCTTACCATTTTAACATGTTATCTATTTATTTTTCTAATAAGGTCCATGTTAGTCGTAGTTTTGTGATTTTTACTGTTTTGCTTTTATTTGATACTCTGACTTCTACTCGTTTGGTGGCCATTTATCCTTTTGTACGTCTAACTGCCTGGGTTGCCAGCACACATGCTCAAGATGATTCCCTTGGCATTACACATAATTTGGCAGTTAATAGAATGGAACCCCCTTTCTATTAATGTAGAGCCTACCCTGGTCCCCGGGTGATGCCTTAATTTCTACATGTGTGCAGTCTATGGCACCCACTGCTTCAGGGTAGTGTGCTACAGAATCCTACTCCTGCAGCTTTCTGGCCCTATCCTCAGGAGTACAAAGAAAATGCATGTGGTCAATAGCATGTTGTAGCATAGCATTCAGGAACTGATGGAGGATCCTGGATTCTGATGCCTATGACACCACCAGCATGTCCCTTGTTGGTCTCTGAATGGTACCTGTAGCTAAAATTCTAAGTGGCACACATACCATTGTCTCCACTGGGATGGGCTCCCCTCAATTTGCCCTGGCTCTAAGCTGAGGACGACAGTGGCTGCAGAGTTCCTGTAGTGTCTCTCTATCCACCCTGTAGTGCTCTACAATTTGCACATCATGTACGTTATTATAAGTTGCCCAGGGTCTGAAAACTCTTCTCCTTCTTGGCCTTGGTGTATTAGCAGCAGCAGCATAGACTTAAGCCTGTTGCACATACACATGAATTAAAACAACAGCATCCCCTAACATTGTTAATGTGTAGACTCCATGGCTGTATTCCAATAGGTTTTGGAATTCACATGGAAAACCAGAATTGAGTCCACGTGGTTGTTTTATAGCTTGTTAAATATCTCCTGTATCTTGGATTATTGATTATCATAAAATTCAGCTACTTATGCAGTAATTTGCATTCCACGGTGTGTGCCTTGTTTCCGCCATGGTGTGTGGCTCTACACAACATGTAAAGCCGCTTACTGAATCTGAAACAGTGTGCTACCATGTGGACATCACATTGCAATATGCACACAGTATAAACAGACCATGTAGGCTTTACTGAATCTGGCCAACAGTTTAAAAATCAGTGAATTTTCTTAAAATTGTTCTAAAGGTATTACTATTTATGACTAAAAACAAAAAACATCTTCCCCTAAATTTTCTTTCTATTAATATGGTACACATATTCCAATATTATTAAGTGAAATATTTTCCTAAAAGATTAGGTAGAAAACACTTTTGATGTTAAGCATGCATGCTGCATTTCTACTCATTTTCTCTGTTTGACTGCCCTTTGACATTTTCTGGTTACATAAAACAAAACTGGACAATCACAACTTGCAAAAAAATGATAAAATGAGTAATGATGCTAGTACATTTAAACAGCAGTAAAATATAGAATAACTCAAAAGTACAATGATACTGTGGCAGCACAGTGCAATACTAAACCACAGTGGCAAGACTGATTCAGTGTCCTGCTATTATTAACATTAGATATATTGCACTACTCTTATTGTTCCATAAGTTTGATCTCAAGGTAAGTTCCTTGACAGCCATGATTTGTGTACAAAATAAGTTGGTTATAATCAGTAACATAATCATAATTTTCTATATTATTGCAAAATCAATTACATCCAATTGTATGCATACAGTTGTGCAAAACTGTGCTAACCACTGCTGTGTTGTTCATTTATTAACCCAAAGACGCACAGGTACACACACACAGGTACACACACACACTCACACACACACACACACACACACACACACACACACACACACACACACACACACACACACACACGCACGCACACACACACACACACACACACACACACACACACACACACACACGTGAATGTACCAGCTGATTATAAACTGTATGTGATAATGTTGCTATTAAAATTAAGTAAAACTATTATAAACAAACTATCTCATACCAGCAAACCTTAGAAAAAGAAAAATGATAAAATGTAACAATTGTCTTAAAATACCACTGTAATAATACAGTGCTTATTATTAGTAAAAAGAATATGGCAGGGATTATAAATGCTCGCCACATCATATTAAGTGAATCTGAGCAATAAGTCGCGATGAACATAGTATGCGTGATTCAAGAAGCACTGCTACACCTTAAGGCTGACCAAAAAACAAGGCACAGCTGAGATATATGCTAATGACTGTTAATGATTGTATAATGAGATGCACTGTATGCTAATGAACTAAAAATAATGGCAGATTG